>NC_136488.1:38058923-38097644 GCF_053919585.1 Euprymna scolopes
AAAATTTTCTGTGTGTGTCTATTTAACAGTTTTGCATGGTGCAGAACTCAAATTTAAATATGTTAAGGCATTGAGGACTTTTAGGGCTAAATGGGAGGGGGATGCAAATAATGGACTTAGTCATTTCTTTTTTTGCATGGTGCAGAACTCAAATTTACATATGTTAAAGCCTAAAACTGCACCATTTGTTTATTTTCACCAGGATTTGACGTCCCCTGGGGACTTTTGGGACTAAATGGGGAGGAGCAAATGCTGAACTTAATCAATTTTTTTTTTATGCCTCGTTCGCTGTGCATTCACAGGGGACCATGCATGCTTCACTTGTTGCTTACGGATATTTACTATGAAAAATACAAAGCAAAAATAACATAATATAGAAGGTATTTCACCATAAATGGCGTTTAGAATTATAATTTTGCATCTGTCTCCCCAAACTAGAGGCCATTGGAGGTAAGTAACTTTTTCTTATAGCATACAGCCATTTTGGTGTCCATCCAGATGTTTCTGTCTTGAAACAAGTATATTTAAAAACGGCTATAGATGGATCTGGTGCATTTTAAATGGCATTGGACTTCATCAATGTAAGCATTGAATGACAGGTGGCTCCCCAAGTATGGGGTGTGATCCATGTTCTCCAGAGATTTGTCACTGATGGTGAGGGAGAAAGCTGCAGCATCGATCTTGTCCCCAGGCTTTGGTTGGTACATGATCTGAGTCTTTGTAGAGTTAATGGCAAAGCCGAGCTGGATTTGATTGACACGATTGAAGGCATTCAGAATCTGCTGCAGGTGTTCTTCCAATATGGACCCAATGCAAGTGTTATTAGCGGACTAGAATTCCATCAGGGGTGTGACTGAGAATTTATTTTCAACCTCAGACGAGAGAGATTGAAAGCTCATCTGTTTGTCCTGTAGACGATGTCGAGACCTGGGGGGGAAGGTCGTCCTTGACCATGTGTGTGTGATGGTTGCTATAAACATGATGAAGAGCACTGGGGCAATAATGCAGCCCTGTTTAAACCCGTTTTAACTTTGAAGGATTCGTCTGTGTTGACAGAGAGGATTGTGGCATTCATGTCTTTATAGAAAAGTCTGTGGAAGTCAATAAACATCTTAGAGCATCCAAAAGTGGCAAATGCCTTCCAAAGCAGCTCTCTTTTCATTGGGAACTAGTTCCATAGCCATTTTTTTTTTTAAGTTTTATTTTATTTATTTATTTTTTTATTTTATTTATTTTATTTTTTTTTAGAAGTTTTTTAACTGTCACTCGCCCCCTTCACCAAGTTTAGCCTGCCAGTCGTGGTAATGTATTGTGGTGTGGCCGAAATTTCGCTACATCCCTTCTTGGAGTCATCAGTGAGAAATAGGCATGAACCTATGCCTATGCTATATATGTGAATTAGTTATTACATTGCCCTGCTAGCATGTTAGCATACGACTTTGCAACACAAAAAGTACTACCACTACAAGCACCCTACATCATTGCTATTATGTAGAAACTCGGTTTTTAACTATTATGTACCCGATAGCCTGACAGTGTATTCCAGCAGTCAGACACAAATGCTGGACATGCAGCACCGTCAGCAGAGAATTGCAACCAATCAAAATGTCGGTTTTCTCAACAGATTTGTCTTTTAACCATTCACCATGGAGACGAGTGAAGTGATAGGCCCTGCCATGCATGACTTCCTCAGCAGCCTTGGTCTGTTAATAATTCGTCACACCAGAGACCATTGTAGATTGGCTTTACAAGCACCTCTCTATCGCTACAATTCATGGAAACATTTTGAGCCTGCTCTCGTCCTGCTAAGTCATACGACATACGATTAAAATTCCTGTTTCTTTTCTATTGCTTACAAAAAGGAACATTTAGTATTTATGCAGAACGCGGACTATACTGTTTATTAGATAAAATTTTCAATCTTTAAAATATTTTTCGTTGTGAGGTAAAGGTACAGAATAGTTACAAAACGCCCTTCTCTTCCCATGAATGAGTTTTTAAATAATGTCATTATTTCAGCACGGTCTGTATTCTGCATAAGTACCGGACACTTTATTAATTATTATTTACCTCCACTTTAATCAATCGAATATGAAATATTATTAGATGACAATTTTAATATTTTTTCTTTATCTTCACCATTTAAATTTGGTACAATTATCTTTTCTAATTCATTAACCTCAATTTTGTAATATTTATTTTCCAATAGGGTTTACCATACCAATTATTTTGTGAATCAATAGTAAATTAATTTTTGGTTCCCCCGACAAAAGGAGGATGGACCTGTAAATTCACCCTTCTCCATTCATCTGTTCATCTGTCTGCACTTTTCTTAATAACTACGCCTTGGAATTTTTTTAAATTTTACACAAATGTTAAACATGATTGAGTAAAAAAAGTAACAGAATGGATTTTCCGAGAAAACTCCGGTTGCCCCTGTAGGGTGCTTTTCGTGTTAAAATGGCTAAAATTGACATTTTTGTGCTTATTAAAAAAAAATTGATGCCTTCGATTTTTATGAAACTTTCTATATAACTAGCAGTTCTGCCCGGCTTTGCTCGGGCCCTATGTACTGTTTATAACTATAGGCATATATATATATATATATATATATATATATATATATATATATATATATATATATGTTTGATTCATGTCCAGGTAACTTCTAAAATTTCAAGTGTTTAGATCCAAAATTGGCAGAGTAGTTTGGTAGAATTGCAAAGGTCAACTCTTTCTTAGTAGCCAAATTTTCGCCCAAAAACTGATTAAAAGCCTGCTGCATTTTTTAATGTATTTTATGTAAAATTTCAAATGTTTAGGTCTAAAATTGGCTGAAGAGTTTGCTAGAAATCGCAATAGTCAAATCTTCTGAACTTTGACTTCTTAGCAGGCAAATTTTCGACTAAAAGCCGAGTAAAAAGCTTGCCTTATGTCTGGATATACTTTTTGTAAAATTTCAAATATTTAGACTAAACATTGGCTGAGTAATTTCGTAGATACCATAGAGGTAAATTTCTTAAAACTTTGACCTCAATTTTGACCCCTTAACATTTATTGTTTTGGGCTCGAATCAGATTAAAATGTTTGATCCATGTGCAAGTAACCAACATCTAAAATTTCAAGTGCTTAGACCCAAAATTGGCTGAGGAGTTTGGTAGAGTTTTCAAAGGTCAAACCGTTGACCTTTGACCCCTTAATAGTCAAATTTCTGTCCGAAAACTGAGTTAAAAGATTTCCCAAATCGCAATATCCATTATGTCAAATCTCGCGTCTGTAGACTGAAAATTGACAGAGTAGTTTGGTAAGGAAATGTACAGACACACATACAATTTTACTTTTATAGATATATAGATTTGAGACAATTTTCTTGCTCTTCATTATTTACATTAAGAATTTTTTCCTGTTTTTTTTTTTTTTGCTTTTGTTTTAAATCCTCTTATTTTTATCATCGTGTAATCGTATTATTATCTCATTTCTTTTATTCATTTTTTTTCCTTTTTCCAACAGTTTCTCTTTAATTTCATTTTTCCTGCTCTTTTTTTATGTATTATATAAAAATAACTATTTAGAAAAAGGCGATGATGAAATAAAATGCTCAAAGGATTGAAATAATTTTTCCCCACTTCATTCCTTGCGTTTTTTCATGGTTCAATCTCGACATGATTTCTGACAGATTCTAAAAAAGAAAAGATTATAATATTTTTAAGGCAGAGAAATAAAAAAAATGAAAAACATTTTTTTTTTAAACATTTTTTCTTTTTTATTGAAATTCTTTTTCAAAATGTTTTATTCTAGCTTTCTTTTCAAGATACTTTAAAAATCGTTCATTCATGATTTTTACTCTTCATTCTTCTTCTCACGTGTTGAAGGTTCCTTCATTATTTCACCATTTTGATTTTGGATTTTCACTTTTAAATTCTTTCAATCCGATAACATTACCATTTTTTTCATATATATATTTTTTTATTACGGTTTCTTAAAAACCAACAACAATGTACCGTTTTCTTTTTTCCTCAAGAATGATTCTTATTTCTTTGTGTTCGAAGTTATTCAACATTCGATTTATACTCGTGAATAATTTCTTTTTCTAAAATATCTCGGTTATGGGCCCCAGGTCTAAATAGAAATCATTTTCAGAATTCTTCATTTGAAACATAAGGAAGCAGAGAGTATAAGGTCTGTGATTGATCTACGTTGTTATAAGCACTTGAACCTCCTCGACGTGACTACCCTCCCCCCGACAAACCCGACAAGCAACTAAGTCCCACCCCTTTACAGTAGAGATCCCTAGGTGTAAGAAAGCCTTTTACTTCAATAGTTTCTTCTCCAGAACTGCAAGACTTTGGAACTCCCTTCCGGGATTCTGCTTTCCCAACTGCACTGATATGCAGAAGTTCAAGTGTAATGTGAACAAACATCTTGCTACTCATCTCCCTTCATAATGCCCTCACAAATTATGTCCCCAATAGTAGCTCCCTACTTCAAAGTGGCACTATGCCTTGTTTGGGGTGAAAATTGTATTAAAAAAAAAAAAGGTCCCACACTGTCTACCAAGTTTTTCACCCTGTCGTCAGGGCCACAAATTCACAGACTGCAACTCCAAGCAGATGGTTCCCTCCTTCCCGAAAACAGGGTCACTTGTAGGCTGTGGGTGTCAACCAATGATGTCATAGGATAAAATCCTGGTCATCATATTGTATTAATCCGAAGATTTTATTGTTGACATTGGTTTCCAAGATATTTTTCTAGTCAAAATCCTTTCTAGAAAGACATCAGGAAGGGACTACTTGAAGGTTGTCAACATATTAAATGAAAGTGATTTTGTAAAACGGACTGGATTCGAACTTGGAACACTCAGAGCATGTCATTAACCACTTGATCACCGTCAGCTCGCTGATGGATCATGGGATTTAAACCATTCTTCCCCTTCAGCTAGATAGGAGGTGGGAGAGGCCCGATCTGATCGGTTTGTCACATTATGCTCTAACTCTATGAGTTCATCTTCAACCATAGTATTCAATCTGCTTCTTAAAATAAATCAAAACTTCATTTCTCCTTATTTTTTTTCTCCAAATAGATACTAGAACACGGTGACAGATAGTCATTTGTGTTGAGAATAAGAAAGGTTACCAATACCAAATTGTCATATTTTTCAAGAGTTGTTTTCGAATAATATACTGAGATCAATGTATTCACAAATATAAATGGTTATCATACCTGACTGAGATGCACTAAAACAAGCCAAACGGAGTGTTAGCCCCTGTCGCAGTGTATTTTATTTTTACATAGGCATCACCACTTATCAACGCCCAGAGGCCACTCGAGGATAAGGGTTAAAGAGTACACAGTAGTCAATTGGACAATATCATAGTAATCGTTAGTAGTGGAAATTCAGTAAGTTTGTTAAATTAAGTGGAACGGCTCATCAAGAACTTGTTTACGTTGGACTTGAAGATGACTATATTGTAGTCAGCTGGAAAGCAGGCAAACAGATAACAGTTCCAGAGGCGTGCAGTTCTAAGGAAGAAACTTTGTTCATGGAATCTACGTTTAGATTTAGGCACAGATAAACAGTAGGAGAAATTTGTGATAGTGTTTTGAGCTAGACAAGCATTTCTCATGAAAGTTTGGCGAGGGGGTACTCACACAAGATTGGAGATCAGACGAGCACTTGCCATGAAAATAACAATAAAGCAGAGACAGGCTTACAACATCTCTTCTATGAGAAAGAGGTCGCAGGGAAGAGAAAAGGGCATCCCCTACTAGGCTACAAAGTCTATTTTGAACTCTATCAAGGCAGGATAAAGTCTTTCTAGCAGCTCCTGCTCAGATGTGGCAACAGTACTCCATCCTTGGACGTACCTGGCTCTTATATAGGTAGAGAATTGCATCAGCAGTGAGATCTCTACTGGATCAATAGAAGGATCCCACCATTTTTCCAGCGACCTTGGCAACAGACTTGATGTACGTATTCCATTTCAGATTAGGAATAAAGGTCAATCCCAGCAACTTGTCAAAACATGAAGCCTCCCCAAGACGAGAGCCATTCATTTCAATTGATGCCAGATGGGGATTAGAGCGTTTATGTTGTAAAGATAGAAGCTTGGTTTTAGATGCATTAAAAGTAACCAGCCAGCTCTTTCCCCATTATACCACGTGCTCAAGATCAGAAGAGAGAGTATCAGAAAGATCTTAGTCATTACGGTCTAAAGATGGTAGTGCCGTCAGCATAAATGTCTACGAATGATGTAAGGATGTGATTTGGAAGATCATTAATGTAGATCAGGAAGATCTTGTGAAGTAGACCTTTATGCTCTACCTTATCAAAGGCCCTTGATATGTCAAGAGCAATTTCCCAAGAAAGGAAGCCTCGATTGATAGATACACTAATCCTATGAGATATAACTGTAAGCACATCTGTTGTAGATCTAGCAGAACGGAAATCATATTGTGTGTTACTAAGAAGGTTATTTTTGCTGAGATGGTTGACTACTTCTCTATTTAACACAGATTTCAGCAATTTACTCATGACGCACAGAAGACTTATTGGCCTGAACTGAGAGGGAGATGGCCGATCACCTAAATTCTTAAATACAGGGCATACTGATGAGATTTTCCAAGGTGTTAGGAAGCATTTCTTCTTAAGACAACGCTCAAACAACTTTGTAAGTATGGGTGCTAGTTCTGGTTGAAGCTTTTGGAGCACTATAATTGGAATGCCATCAAGACCAGTTGCTTTACTGGAATCAAGGTTTTTGATTAGCTAGGCAATATCACGTAAAAATATTTGTATGTCGCATAGCGTGTTTTCTGGTAGAATTAGCTGCAAAATTCTTGAGTTTGGCTTTTTCTGATGCTGACGAGATTACCTCAGGTTCATTGGTGATAGGTGGGATAGAGCACATGCTTTTGTTCAGGACCCGATTTGCTATTTGCCAAAACTGGTGGGAACCAAGCTGCTGCTCAGCTACTTTGGACTTGATGGACTGAGCATACTACTCTCGCATTCTTTATTACTTTTTTACAGTGGTTGCTGACAGTCCTGAAAGTGGCTTTAGTCTCAGTACATCTATTATGTTGGAAGCAATGGAAAAAGTGATTTCTGTGCGCAATGTCAGCAGCACATTCCAAAGAGAACCACATGTATTATCATTGTGCTTGTTTTACATTTAATAGAATGTACTTTTATGAATTTGTTGTATCCGTACCCCTTCAGGGTAAATACCCTCAACCATCAGCAAAATTCCACTCCTTTCCGGGTCGTTAGATGCCAGAAACTTTTTTACTCTAATAGTTTCTTTTCTTGCCTTTGGACCTCTTTTCCTGCTCCTTGGTCCCTCACCTTTACAAACATGCTGAAATCTAACTAGAATGTGAACAAACATCTACCTGCACAACTCCCCATTTAAAATTCCTCCTATAAATCTGGCCCTTTATCACAGTAGTCTCTTATATCTCTGTGGTAGTTTTTCTTTGGGATTGAAAAATATATGGTAGTGAGTGTTGGGATCACTAAGGTTAAGGACCATTTGTGAGTAACGAAAAAAAGAACATGCTATCACTCACTAGATGTATGGTGTCAAAATAACAGAGTCTCCATAGCATTTCTTTGCCAAAATATAATGAAAATTCTGTTTATTTTATACCAATATTTTTCCAGAGAAAGTGAAGTTAAGTATCTGTAAAATTTAGTCCAAAATTTATCGAAACAACTTATTGTCTCAATGGTTAAAAGAAAATTCTTACACTGATTACGGCATTTTTTTAGAGTAGAAAAGGCATTTCGGGAGCCTAGAAACTCTTGTTTCCTTTGTTTTCTCCCTCAGTACTCATCTTCATCGAATGAGTGATATTTCTGACAAAGTGGAAGAAAACGCTGTATATTCGGTCGGCAGTTTTGTGCGAGCAGTTACTACAGATGACTAAATTCTCTTTACATTCTATTCAGGTTGTCATGTCATTAATAAGGGTATTGGAGGTAAACGTTTTCCTGGGCTGACGTTATTCATACAATAGAGATCCAAACCTTGGATTAGCTCCTAAGGAGACCTTCCTATCAGGTGCATAATCCTGGGGCTGATACATTACCATTTGATGAATGGAGTCTGGATGATGCAGTAGCTATTGGTGGGGCCTCGATGCCATATTAAGTAGAAACTGCTTTTCCTTTTCATTGGTCCATAAAAGGCTTCCTTCTTTGCTTTCTCCTTCATCCCTATGCTCTCTTGCAGCCTTCCTCTAAACAACTTTGCTGACCTCTTCCAGAAACTCCCTAACCTTACTATGAATGATTCCAACAAACAAAACGAGAAAACAACGCAGACCCCTCCCACTACAAGATCAGGAGTCTATGTTCCAACCTTTCAGAGATTGAAATCCAATTATGGGAGACCAAACCTGACATGTTGTTTTTGTATGAAGCTGGCATTAACTCAACTGCTTCCTTCGTTGATTTCTCCATCAAAGGCTATTCTAACTCCGCATCTAAACCCAACCCTCAAGGTCAACATGAAATATATGCCTACATGAGGGATGTATTCCCCTACGGCAAAAACTTCTCCAAAGAAGACCCCAAATATCCCTTCATGTGCTTTAGAGTAGCACTTTCTCACACCACAGCATTTTTATTTGCCCTCTACCGGCCCCACAATGATAGAGTAGCCATTTTAAAGAATATTACTACTCGAATTGATCATACCCTGTCTGCTCATCCCTCAGCTAACATTTACGTTTGTGGAGATTTCAATGTTCAAGCAAAACAGTTGATAAGGAGAGATTTTGTCATGATTTCTCCTTGTGACCAGATTGTTGACGAACCCACTCGGGTACTCGATGCTGACAGACAATTTGAAAGTCTTCTAAATCTTTTTCTGATAACATGCCCTGAACTATGTTTATCCTCAATTCTGTCTCTTGTAGGATCTTCTGATCACTCGGTTGTCTCAATAAAGATGAAAACAAAGAATAACAAAACCTTAATATATCTCCCTCAATCGAACAGTGTATCGACACTCGATGGCTGAGACAATTTCTGAACATTTATATTGAAACTATCTCTGAACTGTCATCTAAGCTTCTGCCTCTGCCCCACTGACTAAATTTTGCATCCCTCTGCCTGTTCTACAAGTATTTTAATGGTGAATGCGCCGAGGAACTGCAAGCACTTCTACTTCTTCGACGTAAATACCCCCGACAAACCTGACAAGCAGCTAAATCCCATCCCTAGACAGTAGAGATCCCTAGATGTAAGAGAGCTTTCTACTCCAGTAGATTCTTCCTCAGAACTGCTAGACTTTGGAATTCCCTTCTCGGTCCCTGCTTCTCCAACTGTACTAATATGCAGAAGTTCAAGTGTAACGTGGACCGATATCTTGCTGCCCAACTCTCTACATAGTACCCCTGCAGCTTAGGTCCCTGATAGTAGCCTCTACATCAAAGTGGCAATGTGCCTTTGGGGTGAAAATGTAATAAAGAATGCATCTGCTATAGCATTTGATTTATCCAATTGGTTAACTAGAGACAGCTACATATCCTCCAAGAAACTGAACAGCTAGCCATGATACACCCTTGAATGTTCTGCCACCATTGCACATAGAAATCACTCCTTGTAAATAATAAACATAAATGCACTAATTTCTAGCCTTTTAAAGATTTCACCCAAACGATACATAAAACTAATCTGTAACAGTTATAAGTTGGTTGTGTGCAATTTTGTCTTAATTCTAATCCACCAAGGAAAAAAATGTTACGTTGCATATAAAGAAAATTTCACTTTTGGTCCAAAATTTTCTAATGAGTCATTAAGAGAGCCAGAGTTAGACAGTGTCTATATTTTATTTAACTTGAAAAATTTTTTAAATTATTTTTTGTTTAGGTACTTATACGCAATATCGTCGGAATTTTCTGGATAGTTTATATAAAATGTTGGAAGGTGGCGTATGAAAGTTTCATTTTTTTTTTTTTTCATGCAAATGCTGGCCAAATTTTTCAATAAAAAAATATTTCTATAATTACGAAGATAATTCAATGAAAAATTTACCTCTTCAGTAAAGCAGTTGTGGATGTGAGTTTTGGGTCATTGTCCTGCGGGAACACTGCTCTGCAACCCAGTTTCTGGAGGGAGGGGATCATGCTCTGCTGCAGTATTTGACAGTACATGTTGGAGTTTATGTTCCCTCAATGAAATGTATCTCTCCGATACCTGCAGCACTCATGCAGGCTCAGACCATGACATTCCAACCACCATGCTTGGATGTAGGCATGGCACACTTCTCTTTGTATTCCTCACCTGATTGCCGCCACACATGCTTAAGGCCATCAGAACCAAACAAATTAAATTTCGTCTCATCAGACTATAGGACATGGTTCCCGTAACCTATGGCTTTGTTAACATTTCTTCAGTAAACTGATTGCGGGCTTTCTTGTGTATTGCCTTCCGAAGAGGCTTCCTCCTGGGGTGACAGCCATGCACACTAATCTTAGGAGTACAAAGATAAGTGTGTCATGCCTACAGCCAAGCTTGGTGGTGGGAATGTCATGGTCTGGGGTTGCATGAGTTCTTCAGGTATTGGAGAGTTCCATTTCATTGAAGGAAACATAAACTCCAACATGTACTGTCAAATATTGCAGCAGCACGTGATTCCTTCCTTCCAGAAACTCGGTTGCAGAGTATTGTTCCAGCAGGAAAATGATCCAAAACACACATCCAAAACAACCACTGCTTTACTGAAGAGACTGAAGGTAAAGGTGATGGACTGACCAAGCATGTCTTCAGATTTGAACCCAATAGAACATCTTTGGGACATCCTCAAGCAGAAGATGGAGGTGCGAAAAGTCTCAAATATCCGCCATCTCCACGACGTCGTAATTGAAGAGTGGATGAGCATTGCAGTGGCTACATGTGGAGCTCTGATAAACTCCATGCCCAGTAGAGTAAAGGCAGTTTTGGATAATGATGGTGGCCACACAAAATATTGAGAGTTGATATCTCTGTTAACATTGACAACTTTTCGTAAGGGGTGTATTCACTTTTGTTCCCAGGAATTTAGCTTTTAATGGCTATATTTCAAGTTATTTTGAGGGGAAAATAAATTGACTCTGTCATATATGCTGCAGACAGACTACTTTTTATTGTGTCAAAAAAATCATTTTTTCAGTGTTGTCCCATGAAGAGATATACTTAAATATTTGAAGAAATGTGAAGGGGTGTACTCACTTTTGTGATACAATATATATATATATATATATATATATATATATATATATATATACTAGCATGGGTGCCGGCGTTGCCCGGGTATTTGGAGATGTATGTTGAGCAAAAAAAAAAAAAGTGGTCAATTTTTTAAACTTTGACCCCTATTATTATCCCTTAAAATTTATTGTTTTGGGCTTAAATTAAGTTATTAAGTTAGATCCATGTCCAATGAACCTATATCTAAAAAATCAAGTGTTTAGACCGAAAATTGTCGGAGGAGTTTGGTAGAGTTCTCAAAAGTTAAATCGTTGAACTTTGACCCCTTAATCGCCAAATTTGTGGTTGAAAACCGATCACATCGATTTACCCAAATCTCAGTACCCTGTATATCAAATTTCAAGTCCGTAGACTTAAAATTGACAGAGTTATTGCGTAGGGAAATGTACACACACAGACATACAGATACACAGACGGACAGACGCTTTCACTTTATATATATATATATATATATATATATATATATATATATATATATATATATACAGACTAAATTTGTTTTATGCAAAATATTTGGCTACACATTTGCAAAGATAATTCAGCTTCAGCTGGAAATTAGCTTAGATTAAGTTTTTAATATGAAGGCAGTGACAGAAATAAATATATAATTCTGCTTGTTAATGAGCACTATTATACAAATACAGTAAGGATTCTCTAGATGAACTGCTCTGAAAAAAACTCACTGAAACTATAAAATATTTTATATCTGTAAAAGAAATATTTTATGAGAGAATAATCAAAAGCCAAGTTTTCATATAATGTCGATTTTTGTTAACGTTTTCAAAATCTGAAACATTGAGAATTATTGCCTCATTTTAATAATAATAATAATAATAATAATAATACTGTTGTCATTATCTATATCATTATCTATGTCATGGTGCTACCAGATCAGACTTTCTGAAAATACTTTCTGACCCAATAATGCACTAAACATTGATGTTATTTTTTTTTCTTTCCCTTTGCAAAACTCAATCATGTTTGACAAAAACAATTTTTCTTACAAAACAACCAAACCAAACACCCTGAATAAATATTTGAAGATATAAAGAACTTGAAGCATAAAAACGTTTTTAAAAAAATTACTAGATTCGATATTAAATAACCTGAAAATTTTGTATGAACCTTTGTTATAAGGTGCAGCAAACTAAGTATTATGGTATCCGTCCGGTGCACAGTTATGGATTAATAGGAATTAGTATTTAATTTTAAAAAAATGGGCACATATTTAATCATATTGAACCATGAATTTGGCATAAAGCATTCATTCGATTCTAATTACGTAGGCTATAACTTTTTCTCGTTTTTAAGAGGGGAAAAACTTAGTTTACAATATATTTTTGCAGTTTACTTTTCAACAGAGCACAACATTTAAGAATATCTATTGTATTGAGATGAATTCATGCAAATAAGTTTATAATTCATCTAAAAATGAACACAAATTTTACCATATCTATATATTTATAAAGTGAAATTGTGTGTGTGTGTGTCTACGTGTGTACACTTCGCTACCAAACTACTCTGTCAATTTTCAGTCTACAGACTAGGGATTTGACATAGGGGTATTGAGATTTGAGAAAAATCTTTTTAATCGGTTTTCGGCCAGAAATTTGGCTGTCAAGAGGTCAAAGTTCAACGATTTGACCTTTGAAAACTCTACCAGACTCCTCTGCCAATTTTGGGCCTAAACACTTGAAATTTTAGATGTAGGTTACTTGGACATGGATCAAACTTTTTAATTTGATTTGAGCCCAAAACAAGTGTTAAGTGAGTCAAAATTGGGGTCAAAGTTTTAATAAAGTTGACTTCTGCAGTCTCTACTAAATTATTCAGCCAAGTTTTGGTCTAACACATTTGAAATTTTACATAAAGTGTATTCAGACATAAGGCAAACTTTTTAATGGGTTTTTGGCCGAAAATTAGACTGTCAAAGTTCAAAAGATTTGAGCTTTGCGATCTCTAGCAAACTATTCAGCCAATTTTGTGTCTAAACATTTGAAATTTTATTAAAGAGTATTCAGACAAGCAGCAAGCTTTTTAATCGGTTTTGGGGCGAAAATTTGGCCTCCAAGAGTTGAAAGAGTTAACCTTTTTAGACTCTACCAAACTCCTTTACCAATTTTGGGTCTAAACACTTGAAATTTTAAATGTAGGTTACCTGGACAGGAGTCAAACTTTTTAATATATATATACATGTGCACATAAAGTTATGAATCGTACATAGGCCCCGAACAAAGATACAAATTTGGCATAAAACACTAATTCTAAATCAACGGGCTATAACTATAACTAAAAAGTCTTGTTCATGCATAAATGACCAGAACAGATCTATTAGATTTGAACTCGACACAGTTGTTTGCATCGTCTGCAACAGCATCCATCAAGCCAATCATGCAACTCCTTTTTCCAAACTGAACCAATTGAAGCAATCAAATCAATAAATGAAAAATGAAAACAAAAAGCGGTAACATTCTCTCTCACTTTGGTTGGAATACTTTGCCGCATGCGCACGTTATAAACGCCTCTCTACGTTTGCATGCCATGATCTGATTGATGCAAGTGGAACGAGAATCTTCACCGAAATACATTAAACAGGAAAATTACAAAAAAAAAAAAAAAAAAAAAAGCAAGAAAAGATATGCAAACTCTAAGAGGGGGTGAGTGGTGAGACGGATGATTAAATATTTAAAGAATGAAATAAAAATTCCAAGTGATTCAAGTTAATCAGGATTGTTGTTTCAGTCGCTCAGCATCCATTTAACAATCAAAGATTCAAGCAATCCGCTTGAATGTGTATGGAAGATTAGAAGGGTCAAAGCAGTCGGACAATAACACAAAGGGGATCAATTGTAATCTCTAAATATCTTGAAACATTAAATCTGGTTTTAGTGTTGCCGAAATGCATTTTAAAAATGTCATAAACGTTGATTAAAAATTTAAATGAAGGTCGTTTTAATCTATTTTATAGTTATTGTATTTATATTCTGAATAAAATTATATTAAACTAGCAGCCCCCTCACGCTGTTGCCTGGGAATGAATGAGGACACGTATGTACTTCCGCTCCTACCTCTGAACCTAATTTTTACTATTTTTCTTTTTATATAATATGTATTTCTTTTAGTTTGTCTGATTGTTTGTATGCAGACTCCATTTTTTTCTTCGTAAACTAACTACTAGGTTAGTTTGCCTGAAATCTTATATTGAACTTTATGATAAGGTGCAGCGAACTAAGCATTATAGTATCCATTCGATGCACAGTTAGACAAATAGAGATTAATATTTAATTATCACTTTTTCTCTGAAACTACTGAGTCGATCTGGTTGGAATTTTGTATGAACCTTTGTTATGATAAAGTGCAACGAATTAACTATTATAGTATCCATTCGATGCACAGTTAGGGAGTAATAGAATTAGTATTTAATGCAAAAATAGGTACAAATTTAATCATATTCAACCATCAATTTGACATGTATGTTTGATTTTTTTTGCTTGGCTGTCTTCTACTTCTTCCCCTTTTGAAACACGACATGTGAAGGTCTACCTGACTCTGAAAAAAAAAACCCTACTCAAACAAGAAAATTCACTGTCTTTTATGCCTCCGAGGCTCTAATGTATGAGTATGGGCTTCGCTTTTGGTTGAGTCACACACGAGCAGTGACATTTCTGCATCGACCCCTTCCTTCAGATTTTGTGAGCACACATCGGTGCATGCAGGGTATGCTTCCACATGGTCATTTGGTTTGCAGTAATCTATAACAGGCCACTATACTGAACAATCGCCATTAGAGGGATTAATTCTTTCGGGGGACCAAGCTCATTCCCTGCATATGGTATCAATCATCCATTGTGAAACCAAGTTAGCAATTCGTAATTATATGTGTCCAAATGTGTTCAGGAATGATGGTGTATTCAGGTGTCTGATTAATCAGCTGTTTTGGTAGCCACTTATCTAACCACTTCCAGGTTGCAGTCCGATGTTTCTTAGTTGGGTCGAATATGTTATTAAATTCGGGTAGTTCTATTTTAACTACTGACACTGGAAACTTCATTTGGGAAATTGGCCTCACTGTGCTCATTTATATGAATACCACCCAACAGGCGGATGATAAGTCCAAGCAGGAGATCGAGCCCCGATAGATCCATGGTCAGCATCTCCACCACTACATGGGATCTTCTTATCCACCTGCCGATTGACCTTGGTTTCTTCTCTGCTCTTTCCATCAACAGTTAGTACCTCTGTCTTGTGCCCATTCAGTGGACCATAAACCAAACTCCTTACAAGAGACTTTGTGCACCCTGAGTCAATCAATGCGTCATGCATTAATCTATTGACACACACATGCATCTATGGCAGATTGGTGTTCATTTTTTCTGGAGTGAGAGTGGTGCTTACACCTTGCCTCTATCTCCATTTTTCGGACATTTTAAAGCAACGTGACTCTCCCCTTGGCATCTGTAACATCATATGATTGACTAGTGGCATTGCCTCAGTCATTCAAACTGGCAGTGCTTAGCCAGATGATTGGGCCGGAGCAATTAAAACAATGTAACGAGTTCTCTGTAGGTTTGAGTAGAGGTCAAAGGCGACACCACACTTTCATTGTTCACAACGGCCGCTTACTCAGCTGAGCATTCTTTCGATCTGGATGTGATTAATGTCGCCAGATGCACACTACAACTCCTAAGTATGGGCAGACAGCCTGGCTATGCATGCATACTATAAAGGTGGCAAATGGAAGAATATCCTACTATTTTGCAAGCCTAAATGTGGTTCAGTTGGAATAATGTCATCTTTTAATACAACTTAAACTTTACTATTATTTATGAATATCAAGAATCCTAGAAACATAAATTTTCTCATTTTATTCTTAGTTAAATTTTGCATCCTGTAGTCTAAGCAATGTTACAATTTCTAGCTAGAATCTGCTTCAGGATTGAAAATGTTTGTGGGTGGGTAAATTACATTTTAGGACGTAATATATATATATATATATATATATATATATATATATATATATATATATATATATATATATATATATATTTGCTCACTGTTTGTGGGAAAGAATTCTAGTAAAGTGCTCGATTATAAAGAAAAAATATTTTCAATATAAGAGCTTAATATTTATTTATTAAAAACTGTACAGAAGGTCAGAAGAATTTATGCATGAGTTATTTCCTTAGATACATCAAAAATAGCTCATCAGGACTTAAAGTCGGAAAAATTGAGAACCGAATAGGACAAAATGAATGAAACAGATGATTACAAAAAATATATTAATTAAATAATTGATAAATTGATATGGAAATAAAATACATATAAATAGGGAAAGACAAGCTATAATTAAATAAACAATTTTTTTCATGAGATAAAAAGAAAATAATGGCTGACAAGAGCCAACCATTATTTACCATTCACTGGTCCCCCTTATATTAGGCTTGAAACCGACGATACCAATGTTTTTCTTCAGTACAGTTTTTAATATATATATATATATAAATATAAATAAGGTCGGGTTAGGGTTTAGGGGCCCCTTTCATCAACAAGCTCATCAGGAGTCAATCGTTGAATTTCTATCAAGTGTAAAACAAATGTCACGCAAGAGCGAAGACTTAAGTGGGGATTACTTATAAAATTATAACGAATGGATTAAATGAGAAAAAAAAAATTTAACTATATATATAATATATATATATATATATATATATATATATATATATATATATATATATAAGTAAATGAAGGGCGAATGGGATTACGAGTAAGAAAAAAAAATTAATTTTTTTTCTCTCATTTAATCCATTCGTTATAATTTTATAAGTAATCCCCACTTAAGTCTTCGCTCTTGCGTGACATTTGTTTTACACTTGATAGAAATTCAACGATTGACTCCTGATGAGCTTGTTGATGAAAGGGGCCCCTAGAGTCTTCCCGACCTTATTTAAAGCGATTTATAAGTTTTTTTTTACCGTAAAACACTTATATATACACACACACACACACACATATATATATATATATATATATATATATATATATATATATATATATATATATATAGAGAGAGAGAGAGAGAGAGAGAGAGAGAGAGAGAGAGAGTAAGTTATTAAATTATATATGGCAATTAACCTACACAGAATATTCCGTGAGAATTCGTCAGCCTGACCAATTCTCACGAGAATGAAACGTGGAATATTCTGTGTAACTTAATTGCCATATATATTTTCATAACTTACTACCTAGCTCTACCTATTTATTGAGCACAATTGAAGTAAATACTGAAAATTTACACATAAATTATATCTTTGTATGTTAATTTATGTGATTAAATGAAGTAGTGTATATATATATATATATATATATATATATATAATTTCTTACCAATATAAATAAACATATTTTAGCAATTTTTATATTTACAATGTAGATATACTTATATCAGTTTATTATTTCATTTTCCGCTGTGATTGTTGAATTGTGTAGTGGACTTTCGGTCAGCGTTCAAGTTGTGGATAACTTGACAAAGACTAAAGTTACTTTTCATGAAAGAGGAGAACTATTTATGGCACAATGGGAGATTCCATTGTGCACACATGGGCCAGTCTATTCCTTGGATTGTGATTGGCTGAATCACCTGATTGGATATGCTTGTACATAAATACAAGCCCTCAGTCCAGCTCAATCTGATGTCTGTCTTGTGCATGAGCTGAACCCTTGGTAAGTGTTGCTGCTATTATTGTTGTTGTTGTTGTGTGTTATTGACTAACACAGTTCTTTTGATTATTCTACATCTCCCCCTCCCCCCCACGAGTAGGCTGGGTTGTGTGAGAGGTGTATCTCTCTTTTAGGCCTAGTTTGTTGTGTGGTAGTAACCTAGAAAGAGCTCGGGGAATCCTTGATCGAAAGCGTGGGGATATATGTGTGGTTTGTTGTTGGGGTTTGGTTGCTGTGTATGTGCTATTACAGGGAGATAGTGGGAGATGCAAGAATGTAGTATCGCTTGAGGGAATTGTTGGTCCTAGTGCTGCACTTGGTATTGGGATTGGTGTAGGCTTAAGTTCGCATTTTCTGAGGAAACGGCGGTTCCTAAGTGTGATCCTTCCGGATCCGTTAACCCTGATTCGGTATTGTCGATCTGGTAGGGAACTGATGATTTTGCCCGTTGTGTTCCATCTGCGATTGACTGGATTTTGGATGGCTACAGTGTCACCAGCTTGTAATGGTGGAAGGTTGTGGGTATATTTATTGTATCTTTCCACTATTTTTGCATTGCGGTGGTGGAGCATTTCCTCGCGATGTTGTGCCGCTGACACCCATTCAGGATGAGGCTTGTAGAGGATTGGCTGTGATGGGATGGAGTCACGTAGTCGACGGTGAAGTAATAATTGGGCCGGTGATAGGCCAATGCTTTGGATTGGGGTATTCCGATACTGCAAGATGGCCTGGGCAACACTGTCATTGTCCAAGGAACCGTGGGGGCCTGTGTTTCCTTTCACAATCCTCTTTGCAGTTTTTACTGCGAGCTCTGCCCTGCCATTGGATTGGGGATACGCAACAGAAGATAATCTGTGCCTAACACACCATGTTTTCAAGAATTCTTGGAACGTGCTGGAAGTGAAAGGTGGGCCGCCATCGGTGCTGAGTTCTTCTGGGGCACCATATGTTTGGAACAGTTGTCGGCATATGGACATCAATTTGGTTGTAGTAGTGTGACCTGATTCTAGGTGGTATAAAATTAGCCAACCAGTTAGCCTATCTGCGCAGGCAAGGTATGTGTGATCTCCAATATAAAAAATATCCATGACGATTTGTTGGAATGGCCACTCTGGGGATCGTGTTAGAATGATAGCTTCCCTTGGTTGACTAGGTGCGATGGTTGAGCATACCATGCAATTCGCTCTAATACTGCGGATTGATGCATCCATCCCTGGCCAGTACACCGGTTCGTTGGCACGTGCTTTCATGCCGACTACTCCTTGGTGTGCAGAATGCAGGCAGTGTAGGGCCTTTTTTCGTTGTGTTTTGGGGATGACGATCCTTCGATCCAACAATACTAGACCATTGTCAGTGCTAAGGCGGTGCCTCACCTCCCAATACTCACGGATTTCGGGCGCAGTGAGATTACGTGTTTTTGGGAAGCCTTGCTGTATTGTGTCTATTAATTTGTTATATTGTTGATCGCCACGACCTGCTGAACGAACTAGGTCTGGTGATATCATGGCTATATTACTGCTGTCTGCAAATGTTGCTATTAAGGCTGTTGACTCTGTTATGTTGCTTATGTTGTTCGACTCCAGTATATCCATTTGAGAGGGTTTTGTTGGAAATACATCGAGGAGGGCTTGCACCATCGCCACTGGGTGGCGGGAAACTGCATCAGGGCCTCTGTGCCACTTCCCGGGGCAATGCTGTATGGTAAATCTGTATCTCAGGGTCTTTTCTTTTAGTCTAAAGAGCCGGGGGTTTTGGATCTTGCTCAGATCACGATCGCCAAATATCCCCTTCAGCGGTTCATGGTCTGTGACCACTATGATGTTTGGAGAACCCATGACGAACATACGGCATTTCTCCAATGCCCATGCTATTGCTGCTGCCTCACCCTCTATTGGTGCGTATCTGCGCTCAGCATCCGTGCAAAATCTGCTGCCTTCGGAACAGCAGATTGGGGCTTTTTCCATGGTACATTGGCAATGTTTTTGTAGGAGTAGGAAGCCCATTCCTTCTTTGCTCCAATCTGGAGCAAGGCAAGTTGCTCTGTCTTCGTCAAATGTTGCTACCCCCTTCTGGACTAGGTGAATTATAACTCGCTTGGAATCTTTGAATGCGTCTTCAAGGTTTTGATTCCAAGCAAATTTGGAGTTTTGTTTGACGAGGTCCCGAAAAGGCACCATGACTGGACCCAGTGAATATGCCCAGGCTACTTGGTTGACAAGCCCAAACCATGATCTGGCATCAGTAATTGTCCTTGGAACTGGAAAATCCTGTATCGCTTGTATCATGGACTCAGAAGGGGTCACTCCTGAAGAAGTTATCTGGAGGCCTCCAAATTGTACGACATCCTGGCAGAATTGGAATTTGTCGGTGTTGAGCACAATTCCATTCTTAGCACATTGGAGCAGAAAATCGAAGGTATGATAAAAGGCTCCCTCAATGCTAGAGTCATATAGCAGGGTATTGTCTACTATCTTCACCTTGCGTGGGATATCTTTTATTATCTCATCGTATCTACGAGTGTAAGCATCCCCAGATGCGACATATCCTTGAGGCATCCTAAGATACATGTATCTTCCCCACTCAGTTATGAAGGTGGTTAATGGTTGAGATTCTTTGTCTAAGAGAATCGAGTGCTATCCATCAACAGCGTCTAGGACTGTTTTCTTTGTTCTTTGTGGCACTTGCAGTGCCAACTGGAATGGCGACCCAGTATGGTGGGTTTCTCGCTTGCATTGAGAGTTAAGGTGTTGGTAATCTATTGTTCTCCTTGGATTACCATTCTTTTTGGCAGTTATTACCATAGTACTGCACCAATCAGTAGGCATACCCACGGGTACTGGAGCTATGATACCTTTTTCTTCATCCTTCCAAAGGGCTTGTCTTACTGGTTCCTTGAAGTGGAAGGGTACAGGAATTGGGTTATGCCTGGCTTTAGGGATTGCTCCCTCTTTGAGGTGAATGTGGGCAGCTGGGCCGGACATGGCTGGAAATATCCCATCTTTGTTGAATGTCGTTTTGGCAAACTTTTCTAGGAGCCAGCTCTTAAGTTTGCCTATGTTATCTTCTGTTACAGGAAAAGGGAGGTTTTTGGGGCGATTTGGCAATTGATCTACACACTTTTTAGACTCGGTGTCTACCTCTTCATGTACGTCTGCTAAAGGGTTTGGAAAATGTTTGTGCAATATTCCCACATCGATGCAGGCTGCTCTGCTGAGATAAAGCCGTTGTATGCCCTTGCATATGTAGAGGGCTTGTTTAGTTGTTTTCTCTCTGACCACAAACTCAACTGGTAGCCAACCCTGACACATGAGTGTGAAACCTCCAACTGTTCGTATGATCTTTCTTGATTGGATAAGACTAATCTCTGTGAGGCCCATTTTGATTAAATGCTTTGGTCCCCCAAGACAAATGGCGGCACCACTGTCGGGAAAAACCTTTAGCGTTGTACTACAACTCCTAGGGATATTGCCAGCTCGTCTGGGATCTGGTTTTGGTGAGAATGGGATTACTGATGCATTTATTTCAGTTAACAGATCACCTTCTGTAGTCATAATGGTGCCCCTCATTTGATCGAATGTGATATGGGCCATGAGTGTATTCATGGGAGCTTCTTGGTCTTCAAAACTCTTTATCACTGCCGGGCGATATTTCTTTGTCCGGCACACTGCTGAGAAATGGTTAAGTTTCCCACAAGTGTTGCACATTTGATTCCATGCCGGACATGTTAAATGGCGGGCACTTGTCCTTGGAGTACCGTGTTGGTGACTACCGCAGCCTATGCAGGTTTGACAGGGTTCTTTATCAGCAATGTTATCGTTGTGAGTAGCAGTAGAGCTAGTGCGAATATTGCCTCTGCTAGTCCGTACAGCACTGTGTTTTTTTTTTTGCGATACATTGACATCCGGACTGTAGCTATGTCTGAGGTATCAGTCATTGCGGTTTGATCCCGTAGTGCAGACTCAAATGCCTCAGCATGACAAATATTTTGGTTGAGAGTTTTTAGCAACCCGGCTTTTGCCAGTAGATCGGTCTGAAGCGTATCATTCGATATCCCTTTGATAAATTAGTCCTTGATGTAAATGTCGGACAGGTTGTGATCGCAGTTGGGGCATGAAAAATGACAGTCTATGGCCGTGGACCTAAGACGAACAAGGTATTGTTGGATGGGTTCATCTTCATACTGTGATATAGCTGCAAATGTCATCCGATGGACCATGGGATTTGATTTCTGAGTTATCAATGCTTCTGTCATCTCTAGCAGCTTGTCTGGGTTGGTGGTGAAGAACTTAGGGTACGTATTTATGATTGCGTTTTGAACGGATTCATCAGCGCAACTGTATAACTGGGTATTGGCCTGAGAAGTTGGCATGTCCGTTATTCTGGTAAATACTTCCCAGTCAATCCGAAATTTTCTGAATTGTTGAGGGGTCATTTCGAGATGAAGTTGGGGAGGCCTGGCAGCTGGTGCCTTAGCATAGGTGGTCTGGGTAGCGGGTTCCTTGGCTTGTCGAAGGATAGACAGAGCTTCTCCCATTGTTGTGATTCCCAATTCTCTTAGCATGGCTCGATCTATTACTTGAAGGTTTTCTTTCCTCAGTTTTTCCTTCACAAAAGTTGCAGCGTAGCTCTTGGCGGAATCGGCAGCAATGCCTGCTTTGAGGAAATAGTCTTCCCAATCTTCTGTCTCGAATCCTGTTCGTAGCGCCATGTTGAATTGTGTAGTGGACTTTCGGTCAGCGTTCAAGTTGTGGATAACTTGACAAAGACTAAAGTTACTTTTCATGAAAGAGGAGAACTATTTATGGCACAATGGGAGATTCCATTGTGCACACATGGGCCAGTCTATTCCTTGGAT
Organism: Euprymna scolopes; assembly: GCF_053919585.1. Classification (NCBI taxonomy): domain Eukaryota; kingdom Metazoa; phylum Mollusca; class Cephalopoda; order Sepiida; family Sepiolidae; genus Euprymna; species Euprymna scolopes. Next base: position 38,081,753 of record NC_136488.1, read on the forward strand.
TGTGATTGGCTGAATCACCTGATTGGATATGCTTGTACATAAATACAAGCCCTCAGTCCAGCTCAATCTGATGTCTGTCTTGTGCATGAGCTGAACCCTTGGTAAGTGTTGCTGCTATTATTGTTGTTGTTGTTGTGTGTTATTGACTAACACAGTTCTTTTGATTATTCTACAGTGATGTCTGTTCAATTTTATATTCTTTAGAAGTTTATTCCATCATGAGTGTAAAAAGAGATATTAGATGTCTAACAGGATAACTCATGCATTTGTATTTGACAGACATAACTACTTAGTCTAAAAAATTGTGTCATATATATTAATACATATTATTTGGACTCTTCTGTTCTCATGTTGAGTGTTATTTTCATGTTTACGTCAATGTAATCTCTGACCTTATACAGGCATATCTTGTCGAACTCAGAGATCCTTCTGTCAAACTTGGGAATCTGCACAGAATTTCGGATAGAAACACTTTATTTAATCTATAGGAGTAGTAGCATGCTCTTGTTTAATTATAACTGAGTATAAAATCTTAAGTAATTTGCGATTGCATTTTGAATGTCACCTGTACTGAAGATTGAATCTAACTAAAAGTAAATTTGACAATTTCACTTCATTTAATTTGTGGTTCTATCTCTGATACATCTTTATTTATCGCATGCAGAGATGGCCAATGAAAATGCAGTTTTAAGTGACACTCTTTTAGAAATTGATGGTTCAATCCATGCAGATTCCAAGAGTTTGAAAAGATACACGTGAAGAAAATAAAAAGTTAAATAGGCCGAAATGTTGTGAGACTAACACTTAAGATGAGAACAGTAGTCCGAATAATTCAAATAATACAAAATATTTATTTTTCAGTTCAACTCTTAACTTAGAATATGTTAAATAAAAAAAAAAACGCATTCAGAATTACATTCAAATTTTAACCTATATTTCACCATCCTGCTTTTGTAATATTAGCTCTCTCATCATCATACAAATTATTATTATTATTATTATTATTATTATTATTATTATTTTTATTATTATTATTATTATTATAATGAGTGATAATATCATTTCCTTAATTTACCAGAAGTAATCTCGTTACATTAATCATACTATTATTTAACCTAGACAGATATTGATCTGTGCTTGTATTCATTTGTAAAACGGATCATTTATTTTAATCCAGCTTTCTTAGTTGTAAAGTTCTCTTAAGTAACTTGGAACACTTATTCAAGGTGTTGCAGGTTTATTTCCTGTCTGAAAAGTTCAATAAGATATCCGATTCCGATTGTACGAGATTGGACTCTGAAAATTGCAAAAAACATATTTCGATCACAATATAATTAAGCATGAAATTAATTTCACTCAATCTAAATTCTTCAATCGTTGGCAAATGTCAATATTTCTCCCAACTAAGAATATCAGAATGCAGGAAGTAAATCTAATCAAAGACAGATCAATTACAGAATGGTGCTAAGAGATTTTTTTATGGATTGAAGAAAATCTTTTTAGCTTTTAGATGCTTATCATATTCTGATCAATTTAGAGATCTTTGGAGCCATTACGTTTTCTTTCTATTGTTCACTCTGTACAAGGTCACTTGCAAGGGACTACTCTGATTAAAGGCCAACTTCATATGGGGGCATCCTAAGTAAGGAGTTAAGCTGCAAGACGTTTCTGCAGATTATATTTAAATTATTGTTAGTACATATACGTTAGTGCAATCAGAAAAATAGTAAACAGTGAGAAAATTCTTAAGACAAGTAGTCTGATGAATGAACCTGTTAGAGTAGGAACTTTTCTGACATCTATGGACCTCTACAGTAAAGGGGTGGAATTTTACTGCTAGTCGGATTGATTAGGGATGTTTACTTTGAGCTTGTACAAATACAGTAAGTTCATCCGAGCACATTCTGTGGAACTGCTTGTAAAAGAGCAACACTACAATGATGCAACAGGGGTTGGAACTTGGCAGACAGTGTGGGATCTATTAGGTTAGAAATTCTTCTTTTACGCGATGTCCATAAATACATTTTTAGAAAATTAAAATTTATTTTACTCTAAGTAAAAATCTGGTTTATTTCTAAAAATAAAAGGATTATTTAAGTCTCATTGATTATAGTTTAAAGTTTTAAATGCATTATACAAGTATCAATATGTCTGTTCGCACCTGCAAACAAACCAGCATTGCATTGCATATCCATTACATAAGAATGAATCAACTGTGTGAATATAAATCAATATCTCACCATTTTTCTAAACTGACAGTAAAAATCAATTTTAGATATATAAGGTTAAGTTCATGGAGAGAATTTATATGAGAATGATGTAATAAATGTACAATATGTCTTAAACACAGGCTTAAATCTGATGACCTCAGAGTAAAATTAAATTTGGACAATATAGGGAGGTATACTAAATAGGATTTTATAGGTACGGCCAAGTTGAAAGAATGAAAGTTTTCTGGTTCGTAGATGGAGGACACTTGAGGTAGCAGTATCAGTTCACAATGGAAGACAAATGAATACATGGTAGAAAATAACAAGGACGGGTTTGAGACAAAATGGGATAAATAAGGACCATGTCAGTGGTATATGAGTTTGAAAAATAAGGATACTTCTGCATTTACCGACCCGCAATTTTCACACAGTTACTTGAGTGTGCCCGGCAGATTACGGAAATAACCGGAAACAGCCGATTGCAATGCAATGTAAAGAATATTTAGGCTGATCTAGAAATGAATAACCAATGACTAAGCTATATCAAATGTGCTGTCAGGCTTTAGCCAATAAGAATGTAAACAGACGATATATATATAATATATATATGAATTGGAAGAAAATTAAATTAAAGTAAATTATTTAGAAAGCCAAAAGAAAAAAAAGAAAGATGTAAGAAGACAGTTTTACTAATTTATCGTTGTTGGAGAGAAAGGAAATATTTCCTGGCCTGTAATAGATTCCTGTCTCAACCACCAAACAGTAACATAAAAACCTTTCCGAAAAAAAAAGCTTTCCTTATAACTTTTCTTCCATTTTTGTTTTCATAGAAAAACAAACAAAAAAAATTTCACAAAAATCCTCCTAAAGTTTTAATCAAAAACTTTTCGTCATAACTAAAAAAAACAAAAACCTCGAAATAAAACATTTATTCAACAACAAAAAAATTCTTACAATCAAAAAGTAAATATTTCTTCTTACGGTAGTTTCATGTTATCTTTTTTTATATTTATTGTAATTCTACGTTTTTTTATATTTACCATTTTATCATTTGCTCGTAGCAATTTAACTGTTAAGGAAGACTCGACCGTTTCCGGTTATTCCCGTCATCTGCAGGACACACCGCAGTAACTTCATGAAAATCGTGGGTCGGTAAAGGCAGAAGTACCAAAATAAGTTCTAAAATACATGTAAAATAGATGGTAAAATTTTATTTTAATTCCATTATTCCAATTTCACCCCAAACAAGGCACAGTGCCACTTTGATGTAGGGGGCTACTATCGGGGACATAAGTTGCAGGGATACTATGTAGGGAGTTGAGCAGCAAGATGTTTGTTCACATTACACTTGAACTTCTGCATGTCAGTACAGTTGGGGAAGCAGAATCCTGATAAGGAGTTCCAAAATCTATCAGTTCTGGGGAAGAAACTGCTGGAGTAGAAGGCTTTCTTACATCTAGGGATCTCTACTGTGTAGGGGTGGGATTTTGCTGCTTGTCGGGTTTTTGGCTTGTTGGTATTTACATTGAGGGAATACAGGTCGTTGTAGTTCGTTGGAGCATTCATCATCAAAATACTTGTAAAACAAGCAAAGGGATGCAACATTTCGTCAATGGGACAGAGGTTGAAGCTTAGATGACAGTTCAAGATCTATCAGGTTGGCGACTCTCTTTTGAATTCTGTCCAGGAGTGAGAAACTAGATGCACCAACCCAAGTGTGACAACAATACTCCATACATGGACGAATGGTGGCCTTATAGAGGTACAGGATACTTTCAGGCATAAGTAGCTTTCTAGCACCGTAGCACTTCCTTGCAGTGGTCCTGGCAATGCTCTCAATGTATCTGTTCCAACTCATGTTCCTTGTGAACGTTAGGCCGAAGAGTTTAAAAGAAGTACTTTCGGGTAATGTATCTCTAGCCATTGCTATTGATGGTTGAGAAGGTTTCTTCTAGTTATTGAAGGAAACGAGCTTAGTCTTGGCAGCATTGAATGTTACCATCCCTTTATGTCCACATTTCACTACAGATTAGAGGTTTTCTTCTAGAGTTTCTGCCATTTCCTTAGATATGTGTTTACTTGTTTTCCCCTTGTACCTGTTATAGAGCGTGGAGTCATCAGCAAATATACACATCTCAGAGACAATTTTATCATTTATGAATATTAGGAATAATAAAGGTCCAAGGATAGACCTCTGAGGTACTCTCGCATTTATATCATATTGTTTAGATGTGCGACCGTCGAGGACAACCTAGATTCTTCTTTTACTTAAGAAGGATTTAATTATGTTAAGTATTCATCCAGTGATACTGTATGATCTGATTTTCCTGACAAAACCATCGTGCCATATCTTGTCAAAAGCTTTAGATATATCTAGAGCTACCGCTCTACCCTCTGTTTTGCCCAGTATATGTTCAGAGATTACAGTTAGAATATCTGCTGTAGAACGGGCTTGCCTAAATCCATATTGTTGGTCCATCAGAAGTTTAGGAGCTGTAATATGATAAACTAGAGCTTGATTAATTAAGGACTCAAATATTTTGGCAAAAAGTGAGAGAAGGCTAATGGGACGATAATTTAATGGGCCAGTTCTTTCACTAGAATTCTTGAAAACAAATACCACAGAAGCAATTTTCCAGCAGTAAGGAAAGCAAGATTCGTTAAGGCATTTATTGTAAAGTTTGGAGAGAATTAGAGCGACCTCAGCGGAACACTTTTTTTTATAGCACGGTCAGAATGAGATCGAGTCCACATGTTTTTGAGGTATCAAGATTTTTTATGATATCCTGCACCTGAGAAGGGATGATTTTCAGATCATCTAGTGTGGCGTCTATCCGCAAAAGAAAGTGTGGGAGGGAGTGGTTTGCTGGGTTCAATGTGGAGTTAGAGGCAAACCGACTGGCAAGCATGTTAGCCTTCTCGGTTGCCGTGCAATCAGCCTCGTGGGGGGGGGGATTGTTGATTTCCCATTATTTACTACACTGTTGTAGATTTTGCAGAAATCACGGGTTTCTAATTTCTGTGCTGCCGATAATAATGATACATAAAAGCAGTTTTTTTTGTCTGCTTTTTAGATAAGTGTCTCATCCATGTTTATTACAATAAATTCTAAGTCCGTTCCCCAATCGCATAATTAGTCTGGAAAATCATTCAGTAACTTTCCACGTATGCATACATTTTAAGTAAATCGTATATTGTGGTAAACACGGCCCACCAGTTAAATAATGACTTGAGATGGGCATAATGTGTGTCAGGGATAAAGAACCGTCTGATTTTAGGTGTTATATCTGGTTTCCTTCTCTGTGACAAGTTGCTCTATCAAAGCTTGAGAGTCTAGTTTACTCTACTATCACTTATAGCTAGAAGCAGTAGATATGAATTTATAATTTTGCCAAGGCTATTATAAAAATAATGGATGTTGTTGCTGAATATGAATCTAAGGATTTGTATACGTGACGTAAGCAGTTCCAATTATGAATGGAAAGAACCTAATCCAAATATACAAATATAAAACGCGCTTACTTTTTTCTTGTCAAGAATGGCTTTCTAAATTTGTTGGTGATGTTAAATTGCAGAAATACTAACTGAAATATGGTCATAGCGAAGATGAAAACCATTGACTTGCAAAAAAAACAAAAAACGAATAATCACTTGAAGTATATTCAATTCGTTGAGTAAAGTTCGTTAACATTCGCCAGTCTCTAAAGTGTTCGATTAAACTCCTCATTGATGACGTAAGTACTAATATATTCTTGTGTGTCCATCTATTAACTGTACTAAATGATGCATTAGTCTCAACTAAACGTGAATAGGAGCCCACAATCTGCACTAGTAATCATTGCGCCAATTAGTTATTCGGATTGATCTCTTTTTGTGAAGGATGCCTTTTGTCCAACAGTTTCTATTTATCGATAATAGCAAGAGAATTATCGGAGATCGATGCATTGCAAATATGTTTTTATATTTTTGTGCTGAATTTGATTTACGCACTCATGTTTTTTTTTTGTTTGTTTTTGTTTTATTTTTGCACGGCAAATCGAAATTCTTTTGTGCATTGGAATCACAATAGATAAAAAAGTTTGAACATCTTTTGAATTCCTCATATCATGTGATTTATTTGCATGTCGAATCCCATTTCTAACGCGAAAAAAACATTATTTATACGTAGGCAGATAAAAATGTCTTTTAAGTCAAACATGTTTGAATGTATTCAACTACCATGGAATCTGTCTGTTCTGCATGAAAAAAAAATTGGAGAAAGTTTTAACCGCATCATTCTGTGATGACTGTGGATAAAACAGAATTTAAAGTATGTGTTTGATTTTGCTATCCAATAAAAAAGGGGTTGATATGCCGTTCAGTGTATCACATTGAATTTTGGTGTCGGATAATTAAAAAGTTGATATGCCATTCAATACATTTGAAGTGCATATTGAATAAGAGTATAAAATCGGTAAAGAGTTGATATGCTGTTCTGTAAATTGTATATTGAATTATATCAATTAATGAAAGGATTGATATGCCGCTCAATGAATTACTATTGAATTTGGGTATTAAGTTAAAGGTTGATATGCCGTTCAATGAATTATATATTGGATTTTGGTATTAAGTAAAAGGTTGATATGCCGTTCAATGAATTATATATTGGATTTTGGTATTAAGTAAAAGGTTGATATGCCGTTCAATGAATTATATATTGGATTTTGGTATTAAATAAAAGGTTGATATGCCGCTCAATAAATTACATATTGAATTTTGGTATTAAGTAAAAGGTTGATATGCCGTTCAATGAATTGCATATTGAATTTGGGTATTAAGTAAAAGGTTGATATGCCGTTCAATGAATTATATATTGGATTTTGGTATTAAGTAAAAGGTTGATATGCCGCTCAATGAATTATATATTGGATTTTTCGTATAAAATAATCAAAAGGTTGATATAATGCTTAATGAATTGCATATTGGATTTTGGTATAAAAAATAGAAGGGTTGATATACCGTTCAATGAATTACATATTGGATTTTGAGATAAATTAAACAAGATTTGGACTTCACTACAAGTTTGAACAAGGTAATAGTAATGTACTAACCGTCACCGAGAAACTTCTACTTTGAGCCCAGCGTATATATGTATGATACAAAATTGCATTAGAACATTAGATATGCAGGTAACACGGTTGAAAAGAAAGGACCCAATTCTCCAAGGTATACCTAATATTCTGGCTCAACTCATATTTTTTGTTTTTAAACTGTTGAAATCCTACTACATATTGGGTACAATATAATAATCAATAGAGAATTGACTCTAAATACGAAATCTGCGTGAATTAAAATATCATATTTAAGCTGCTTTTACGATCGGGCAATGCCAGGCGGCGTGCTATCGTTAGAACTTTTACTCCACAACAAAATATTCATACATCTTATACGACAAAAGGCGCGTGAACTTGAAATTTTACTATTTATTTCATAGTCATGGAGAGAGAGAGAGAGAGAGAGAGAGAGAGGAGATGTTATTTTAAATTGAAGTGTGACAGATCTATAAACATAGTCTTTCATAAAGATGCAGGAATGCATTTAAAATTTAAGAAATTAGTTTAAGCAATAAATTATATCACCACTTATCAAGGCCCGGAAGCCACTCGGGATAAGGGTTATTGCATGTACAGTAATCAATGGGATAGTATCGTAGTAATCGTTAGTAATGGAGATTTTATAAAGTGGATTACTTAAGGGGGCGGTTTATCAGGAATTTATGTTGGACTTGAAAACATCGAAGTTGTAGTCAGGTGGGAAACCGGCAAACAGAAGAGAGTTCCACAGGCGTGCAGTTCTAAGAAAGAAGCTTTGTTCATGGAATCTACGTTTGGATTTAGGCACAGATAAAGACTGGGAAAATTATTGACAGTGGTTTCAGTGGTATTTGAAGAATATTGAGGGTGATCTCGCTCTAAAAGTTGCAAGATTGACATCCAATGCGATAAAAGAATAGAAGAACCCAAATAAAACGTAGACTTAATAATTTCACATTAGTTTACACTGATTACAAACTTTTGCATGAGATGGACATTCTGGTATAATAAACACTTTTTTTCACTGCTTAATTAAGAAATTGTCCCTAATGTCAATTTTTATATTTTATTGTCTTTTAAAGTGATTTTATATATATATATATATATATATATATATATATAACTACTTTGGATAGTAATGTCATATGGTTAAATAACAAAGTTTCTTTTAGATAGTTCAATAGTATGATACTAGAGCTATAAATATTTTCTTAAAGGTACCATGTTAAAAGGAATAGACATTTATTCACATTATTAACATTTTAAAAATGAGTAAATACTTGTGTCTATTCCTTTTAATCTGGTATCTTAAAAATTTTCTGTATCTCAAGATAATTTGGTTCATTTTTAGTATGAAATGTGTGACGAGTTTTGTGCTAATCTAATTTATCATAGTTGTTTTCTCCAATTTCAGTACGTGAGAAATACAGAAATATTTTTCAACCATTTTCTGTTAGTTACTCCATTCTTTATTCCAAGTGAGTACCACCCTGACCTCCGTAATAATAAGCCTAATCACTGAAAAAAGTATGTCACACCTGAGGTCTAAGCAAGCATTTTAAAAATGGTATACGATTCAATTTCTACTGAAACTGAACTTTATTCAATCTATATAATTATAAAACTCAAATGACCTTGTAACGGGTGTTGTAACCCAACATCCGGTTTACGCCTTCCAATTGCACATGCGTACATAAACAAATAATCAACGCGGCAATAAAACGTATTGTTTTACTGTGTACGTTTTCAGCATCCAAATTGTTTCTTTTTCCGCGTTTAAATTATCCAAATAAACAATTGTTAATACTTTCTGCATTTTTGACATCGTTCATTTCCGTATTACGTTTAAATTATTTTAACGCAATTTTCTTACAAATAAATCTACTTTAACCCGTTGACAACCATAAGAGCATTTTACAACGGCGATTTACCCACCGCCTTCATTTTTTTTAATTTATTCTCCATTTTTTAATACACCTTTCTTAAAAACATTCATACATTTTCTTCTACACTACCAACATGAATAAATAACCACGAAAATTTTTTTTTTTATTATTCGCGTTACAAATAATCAACGCGACAATAATACGTATTGTTTTACTGTGTACGTTGTCAGCGTCCCAATTGTTGTTTTTTTTTGGGGGGGGGGCGTTTAAATTAAAAGATATATCAAAATTTGAATTGAACTTTAAGTAATATGGTATCTGTTCAGTGCACATTTACCTATAAGCATGGCAAACCACTTATAATTCGATGGCTGTAAGTTGTTTTTTTTTTTTAATAAACAATTATAAACAGAACGACTCATAGAAATCTATCTATATTTTTTTTTTCATTTTAATATACTTTCATAGAAATGTTTCTGTTATGTCAGAAAACCTATTTTATTTACGTCACGGGTAGTCTAGTATAAATTAAAAGACAAGAATTATGTATGTAAAATTATGTACGTTTGAAGCAAGAGATAATAAAATTTTGCAAAAACTGAATAATGAATTGAGAGAATAAAACAATAATTAAACAAACAAATTAAAATCAAACTATGAATATTTTTTAATGAAAACTATTTCAATTCCAATAAATAATTTAGATACAAAATTATTAGTGCAGAAATATATCATTTTAAATCAAACTTATAGAAAATACTGTTGGATAATTTAGTTAAAAATGGGTTGTTAAATAATAACGTTATCTAAACACGATTCGTATTCTGCATAAATACCAAAAACTGATTGATTACAGTTGTGTCCTTATTAAAATAAAAACGAAATAGAGAAAATATACGAATCTTTATGATGTACGTACACGTCACGGAATGGAGGTGTTATATTCCAAAATCACGTAAATTGATCATTTTGGGTTTTTTTCTGTTTTTTTTTTTTAATAAGAAAATCAAATTTTATGATGAGCTAGACGGGACAGACGAAGCCATGTTTTCTTTTTAAAGAATATATTAAAATTCAAGGGTGGACAACTCAATTAACTACCGTGATTGTGTTTGTATTAAAAATAATCAACACTTTTTGTTTCGCTAAAAATTGTAATTTTTTATTTTTCTAATTAAAAACTACTACTGGATCAATTAACGTGACTTTTGGAATATAACATCTTCGTTCCATGACGAGCACATACATCATAAAGATTTTTCTGGAGTTTTGTGTTTTTCTTAAGTCGAATTCTAAATAAGAATCAGAATTTTTTGTTATAAAACTTGTTGATACAAAAATTTCAAAACTATTTGGGAATAAATATATAAACAGTTTCAGTTTACATCTTTTTTGTGGAAATATGTTTGAATTTTTTGGAACAAAGATAAACATTACTTTTTGAAAGTATTAATTTACAAAAAACTTCACATAAAACATAAACTTGAAACATTCTACTTATATAAAAAAAGTTTTAATGGAATTTAAAGAAAGAAACAAGTTAAAACACTTACAATCGAGACTAAACGTGTGCTACTGCTACGTCTATTGACTCTTGGTATAGAAAACTAAATATCTCTACAAAATATATGAATAATAGTGTGAAAGGTTTCATTTATTATTAAGAGAACAGGCAAGAAAAAAATCGCTTGTTAAAATTATTTGTTTAACAGCTCTAAAAGCTAAAAAAAAAAAAATAATTTTAATCTTTCTGACCGAAAATTAACTTTTTTTAGATTTTTCTATACATCCATTTTAAAAAATTATAAAAGATAAATAATTCAGCATTATTTGCTGTATTATCAAAAGAAAGGAGTGTTAAAAAATCTCATTTAAAAAACGGGTGTATTTTTAACTCAAAATTAAAGTGACGTGTGAAATACACTTGACACGTATAAAACTTCACAGTATTTTACCGCTAAAAAATACTCCATTTTAATTGCATGTTTCCAAATGTAAAATAATTTGTTATTTTTCGACAAATAAAATACAGTCACTTTTGAACCAGTTTTATGAATCCCTCCATAATTTCTTTGGGAATTGGAACAGGAAATGACCATCTTTCTTCACCTATGACATTAGATCACGTGATTATTATTATTATTATTATTATTATTATTATTATTATTATTATTATTATTATTATTATTATTATTATTATTATTATTATTTTATTTTTTTTTTTTTTGCTTTTATTATTTATTTATTTTGAGAGGCCTACTATTACAGGAGCCACGATACTTATACATCTTCCAGTGATTGCGTAGAAGACATGTTTCCAGATTTATTTTTGATAAACACACGAAAGCATTCTTTATTGAAGATAAAACAAATAAACAATGAAATGTATACTATATAAAATTACACACTGAATAGATAAGACATTATATATCTTGGAAAATTTTCAATCTTTAAAACTATATTAAAAAAATAATCCCACTTTGCTGGAAAGTTTTTTGCCTGTAAGTAAATTAATCCATTGCAATCACTGTATTAGTTTGCTGCAAAAAATGCACACTAGTTCTGATATTATTTTAGGGATCATTAGTTGTTTACCATGAAAAACTATTTCAGGGATTTACAAAGAAAACAGCATATTAAATCATGGCCTCCCAGTAGTGTCAATCAATCAAACACGCATACACACACCTATCTATCTATCTATCTACATACATACATAATGAACGAATCCTTATGAATTTTGAAATATATATTCTAGGCAACAAGGCATGAGCACATTAAGTTTATGTAACCTTTACCCCCAAATATTTTAAGAATAAGTTAGGTACAAAAAATTAAATAGAAAAATGAATTGCTCTACATCAAATTTTAAGTTTTATTAAGTAATACATTTTTAAAGGATCAGTCCACGCCAATATTTGTTCAGGAAAATGTTAAAATATTAAACTTATCACGTAATACAGTAAAACCCCGGGATACGGGATTAAAAGTTAGTAACAATACACACGTATATAATCAAATAACATAAATAAAACCGTAAGGCGCTGCAAATACCGTATACAGAAAAAAACATCGTATTCCACATCATAACCTAAAAAAAAACTATGTCCTAGGGACACCGTATTCCGGGGTTCTACTGTATGTACTTAAAATAACAATAATAAATGCGGGTATATATATATATATATATATATATATATATATATATATATATATATATATATATATATTAAAAGCCACAGCTTCTATTCAAAGCATACACAGGGTCAACAATATTTTTAAAACTAATTTTAACATGCTTTCCTTATAAATAAATGTAATTTAATCCTGTTGAGTTAAAAAAAAAACTTATTTAAATATAAATATACAATATATAACTATAATTATATTTATAACCATATTTACTGCTTTTTGTAACGCTCCTGTGGATTCTGACGAGTTTTTTTTCATGCTATACTTAAAAAATATTTTCTCTTCAATGAGTGGTGTGGGGAGGTAGTAACTTGGTGCTTTTAGTAGGGCCTCCTTAATTTTAATTAGTGCTTGCAGTAGTGCTCTGGAAACTTCGTGAGTTTTATTTTTTCACTCATCACTTAAAAAAATGTTTTCTCAAGACAATAAAAGACAATATAATCTTAAGATCACTTTTTATTTTGAACATTTTTAATCTTTACCTTTAAGGGCCAATATATTTTTCTGTACTCCTATAAATGTTGTTTTATTTTGTGTGTGTATTAATATTCATATTAAGAACCTCTTTTTTTATTTATTTAAAAAGAAAATGCAACTTTGTTATATATCGAGATCCATTTACTAAGCATCCATCTATATATTAATAGGATCACGTATGTGTTATTTATTTTGTGTGTCACGCTTACATCCAAGTGACTGTCGTTTAATTGTTATGGACTTCCATTTCTTGTAATAAATAATTTTACCAAGAATTCTTCAGACGTTTTGGTTTCGGTTTTAATTATAGCTGATGACACTTCAGTAATTTATTTTTTATAAATAATTTTATCAAGAATTCTTCATAAATTTTGATTCCGGTTTCAAGTATAGCTGAAGAGAGAGAGAGAGAGAGAGAGAGAGAGAGAGAGAGAGAGAGAGAGAGAGAGAGAGAGAGAAATAAAAAGGAACAAACCGTATTATGTGTTCATCAACGTTTCGTCTTTATTTCGAGACTTCCTATATATATATATATATATATATATATATATATATATATATATATATATATATATATACACATTTTTTTTCATAGGTTTTGGTTTCGATTCAAGCTGATGCATCCAGATATGGATATGTTTTTTTTGTTGTTTTTTTTTTAAATCGCAGTTTTATAATATATAAAAATCGATAGAACATTAACTCTATAATAATATATACGAAATCTGCAAGAATTAAAATATATCTAAGAGCACTTTACGACCAGGCTATGCCAGGTGTCCCTGCTAGCTTAGATAAATACTTTTGCCGTTTTAACAAAAAGCTACAATAATATCAGAGTGTCTCCATTTATGCTGAACATCTACAGAATGCCAACATCAATATATTACATATGAATGAGTTCCCTGTGGAATTTCCACAGGTCTCATTAGTTTTAATTAGTTCCCTGTGGAATTTCCACAGGTCTCATTAGTTTTAATTAATTCCCTATTAGTTTTTCCGGTTTTATTATGTGATGATTATCTATTATACACGTTAACTATTACATGTAATTATATTCATGCAGATAATCTACATGGTTTATACTTGCGTAATATTTGCATAAAAAAGTTATAGTAAACACAAACCTCTTTCTATATATATATATTTATGTATGCGTATATATATATATATCTGTTTAAAAAATTTTGCCTACAAAATTCCTCTGTCAGTTTTTGGACTCAGAGATGAAACTTAATATATAGGATATTCGAACCTATGAGAAACTTTATATTTGGGTTTTAGCCAGGTAAAATCTGTACAAAAGTGTGAAAATTTTTTTTAAATTTGAATTTATCAGGTGAATGTCAAATAACGGCATTATGAATATGCACGCGTAACAATAGCTATTAGTTCATATTTTAATTTTTAGCCTTGCAGCAAACCTAGCTCAGGCATTAACGTCAAAGGAAATAGTAAATCGTAAGCTAAACATTTTGGTTTTGATTCCCTGTGGTGGCGTACGAGTCCTTTTTTCTTTTTTTCTTTTTAAATCATTACTATATATTGGGTCCAATATAATATAATAATAAATACAAAATTTGCATTAATCAAAATATCATATTTAAGCATATTTTATGACCGGGCAATGCCTAGTGGCCTGCTAGTGTGTGTATATATATATTAATGAAAACAAAGGGATGTAGTGTTTACCTGATATATGCAATGGTAAGCTTCAAACTAATATAAATAACAGTATTTATATATAGAAAATTTAATCCCAACCGAATTAAAAAAGCTCAATCTGCAATAGAAAGTAGAGCTTATTATAAGAGAAAGAAAATTAAAACTGTAAGTTGAACTTTACAATCAAAATTTATTGTTCGACTGAATACTCCAAAATACAATTTACAAAGTCCTTATTCCGTGGAGTTTCAAAGAATGCTATTCTTGTTATATTAAGGTAAGGACAGGATGTGGGTGAATGGATGGGGATGTTATTACTGAGCTGGTTTCCAAAGTTATTATCATGGGAGTTGTTCTGTGAAGGACTATCAGTATTTAATAAGCTTAATAAGCTAGGATTCTGCAACACTTTAAACTTTAAAATCCTCACTCTTCCAACTTTTTTTTTAATAATGACATCGAATTTAACACTTTATAGAAAGATCTGTTTCGTTCTGTCTAGACAATTTCCGGTCAGAGTAATACGAGCTTTCACGGACTGATTTTTCCCCCACTTAGCCTGAACTTCATTACTTTAAAATTTAATCTGAACTCACTTTTTCTAATTAAGCCGATGATGAAGGTCCTCATACTGGTTTTCTCTCTTTTTACTATTTGGTCCCATTTGACTGGGGACAGAGTTCTCTTTGGGCTACTGCACTGCCCGGAAAAAAAAAACAATTTTCATTATTTCATCTGTTTTGAAGGCTTTCCAATCGGATTATATGCAGCATCACACTGAACTTATTTTGGACTCCATTTTCTCTAAAGAACTATTTTACATTTCGGATCAACTTGAGAGGATTTTCATGCAAGCTAAAATATTATGCGCAGTTTGTGTGTGTGTGTGTATGTATATATATATATATATATATATATATATATATATATATTACATATCTAACATTTTTTATGTTTTATTTGGCAGTTTATAACTACAATAAATTGCGGTTTCACTTAATGCTTTAACTAGCAAATTCTAGCATTGCTACAAATATAATTTGCTGATTTCTTTATGTCCTCTGATGAGAAGAATAACAAGAATAGCATTCTTTGAAACTCACGGAATAAGGACTTTGTAAATTGTATTTTGGAGTATTCAGTCGAACAATGAACTTTGATTGTAAAATTCAACTTTTAAGGAGGAGTTTAAAATTGATCCTTAAAATAAAGGTATTTTTTTAAAAGATTTTCAAGTGGTCTTAAATTTTTTATCAGGCGTGTGTGTGTGTGTGTGCATTGTAAACTTTATCAATTAACATGTGGGCACCATCGAAACCATACCACAAGCCCAAAGAAATAAAAAAAAATAACACCAAAATTTAAAACAAACGCTATATCTATTGCTTAT
>NC_136488.1:38100244-38175244 GCF_053919585.1 Euprymna scolopes
TGTGCATGGCTGTCACCCCAGGAGGAAGCCTCTTCTGAAGGCAATACACAAGAAAGCCCGCAATCAGTTTGCTGAAGAAATGTTAACAAAGCCATAGGTTACGGGAACCATGTCCTATAGTCTGATGAGACGAAATTTAATTTGTTTGGTTCTGATGGCCTTAAGCATGTGTGGCAGCAATCAGGTGAGGAATACAAAGAGAAGTGTGCCATGCATGGTGGTTGGAATGTCATGGTCTGTGCATGACTGCTGCAGGTATCGGAGAGATACATTTCATTGAGGGAACATAAACTCCAACATATACTGTCAAATACTGCAGCAGAGTATGATCCCCTCCCTCCAGAAACTGGGTTGCAGAGCAGTGTTCCCGCAGGACAATGACCCAAAACTCACATCCACAACTGCTTTACTGAAGAGGTAAATTTTTCATTGAATTATCTTCGTAATTATAGAAATATTTTTTCATTGAAAAATTTGGCCAGCATTTGCATGAAAAAAAAAAAAAAAAAATGAAACTTTCATACGCCACCTTCCAACATTTTATATAAACTATCCAGAAAATTTTGGATCAAAAGTGAAATTTTCTTTATACGCAACGTAACATTTTTTTCCTTGGTGGATTAGAATTAAGACAAAATTGCACACAACCAACTTATAACTGTTACAGATTAGTTTTATGTATCGTTTGGGTGAAATCTTTAAAAGGCTAGAAATTAGGCATTTATGTTTATTATTTACAAGGAGTGATTTCTATGTGCAATGGTGGCAGAACATTCAAGGGTGTATCATGGCTGGCTGTTCAGTTTCTTGGAGGATATGTAGCTGTCTCTAGTTAATGAATTGGATAAATCAAATGCTATAGCAGATGCATTCTTTATTACATTTTCACCCCAAAGGCACATTGCCACTTTGATGTAGGGGCTACTATCAGGGACCTGAGCTGCAGGGGTACTATGTAGAGAGTTGGGCAGCAAGATATCGGTCCACGTTACACTTGAACTTCTGCATATTAGTACAGTTGGAGAAGCAGGGACCGAGAAGGGAATTCCAAAGTCTAGCAGTTCTGAGGAAGAATCTACTGGAGTAGAAAGCTCTCTTACATCTAGGGATCTCTACTGTCTAGGGATGGGATTTAGCTGCTTGTCAGGTTTGTCGGGGGTATTTACGTCGAAGAAGTAGAAGTGCTTGCAGTTCCTCGGCGCATTCACCATTAAAATACTTGTAGAACAGGCAGAGGGATGCAAAATTTAGTCAGTGGGGCAGAGGCAGAAGCTTAGATGACAGTTCAGAGATAGTTTCAATATAAATGTTCAGAAATTGTCTCAGTTAGCCATCGAGTGTCAATACACTGTTCGATTGAGGGAGATATATTAAGGTTTTGTTATTCTTTGTTTTCATCTTTATTGAGACAACCGAGTGATCAGAAGATCCTACAAGAGACAGAATTGAGGATAAACATAGTTCAGGGCATGTTATCAGAAAAAGATTTAGAAGACTTTCAAATTGTCTGTCAGCATCGAGTACCCGAGTGGGTTCGTCAACAATCTGGTCACAAGGAGAAATCATGACAAAATCTCTCCTTATCAACTGTTTTGCTTGAACATTGAAATCTCCACAAACGTAAATGTTAGCTGAGGGATGAACAGACAGGGTATGATCAATTCGAGTAGTAATATTCTTTAAAATGGCTACTCTATCATTGTGGGGCCGGTAGAGGGCAAATAAAAATGCTGTGGTGTGAGAAAGTGCTACTCTAAAGCACATGAAGGGATATTTGGGGTCTTCTTTGGAGAAGTTTTTGCCGTAGGGGAATACATCCCTCATGTAGGCATATATTTCATGTTGACCTTGAGGGTTGGGTTTAGATGCGGAGTTAGAATAGCCTTTGATGGAGAAATCAACGAAGGAAGCAGTTGAGTTAATGCCAGCTTCATACAAAAACAACATGTCAGGTTTGGTCTCCCATAATTGGATTTCAATCTCTGAAAGGTTGGAACATAGACTCCTGATCTTGTAGTGGGAGGGGTCTGCGTTGTTTTCTCGTTTTGTTTGTTGGAATGATTCATAGTAAGGTTAGGGAGTTTCTGGAAGAGGTCAGCAAAGTTGTTTAGAGGAAGGCTGCAAGAGAGCATAGGGATGAAGGAGAAAGCGAAGAAGGAAGCCTTTTATGGACCAATGAAAAGGAAAAGCAGTTTCTACTTAATATGGCATCGAGGCCCCACCAATAGCTACTGCATCATCCAGACTCCATTCATCAAATGGTAATGTATCAGCCCCAGGATTATGCACCTGATAGGAAGGTCTCCTTAGGAGCTAATCCAAGGTTTGGATCTCTATTGTATGAATAACGTCAGCCCAGGAAAACGTTTACCTCCAATACCCTTATTAATGACATGACAACCTGAATAGAATGTAAAGAGAATTTAGTCATCTGTAGTAACTGCTCGCACAAAACTGCCGACCGAATATACAGCGTTTTCTTCCACTTTGTCAGAAATATCACTCATTCGATGAAGATGAGTACTGAGGGAGAAAAAAAAGGAAACGAGAGTTTCTAGGCTCCCGAAAATGCACCTTCAATGCCTTTTCTACTCTAAAAAAATGCCGTAATCAGTGTAAGAATTTTCTTTTAACCATTGAGACAATAAGTTGTTTCGATAATATTAAATTTTGGACTAAATTTTACAGATACTTAACTTCACTTTCTCTGGAAAAATATTGGTATAAAATAAACAGAATTTTCATTATATTTTGGCAAAGAAATGCTATGGAGACTCTGTTATTTTGACACCATACATCTAGTGAGCGATAGCATGTTCTTTTTTTCGTTACTCATAAATGGTCCTTAACCTTAGTGATCCCAACACTCACTACCATATATTTTTCAATCCCAAAGAAAAACTACCACAGAGATATAAGGGACTACTGTGATAAAGGGCCAGATTTATAGGAGGAATTTTAAATGGGGAGTTGTGCAGGTAGATGTTTGTTCACATTCTAGTTAGATTTCAGCATGTTTGTAAAGGTGAGGGACCAAGGAGCAGGAAAAGAGGTCCAAAGGCAAGAAAAGAAACTATTAGAGTAAAAAAGTTTCTGGCATCTAACGACCCGGAAAGGAGTGGAATTTTGCTGATGGTTGAGGGTATTTACCCTGAAGGGGTACGGATACAACAAATTCATAAAAGTACATTCTATTAAATGTAAAACAAGCACAATGATAATACATGTGGTTCTCTTTGGAATGTGCTACTGACATTGCGCACAGAAATCACTTTTTCCATTGCTTCCAACATAATAGATGTACTGAGACTAAAGCCACTTTCAGGACTGTCAGCAACCACTGTAAAAAAGTAGTAAAGAATGCGAGAGTAGTATGCTCAGTCCATCAAGTCCAAAGTAGCTGAGCAGCAGCTTGGTTCCCACCAGTTTTGGCAAATAGCAAATCAGGTCCTGAACAAAAGCATGTGCTCTATCCCACCTATCATCAATGGACCTGAGGTAATCTCGTCAGCATCAGACAAAGCCAAACTCAAGAATTTTGCAGCTAATTCTACCAGAAAACACGCTATGCGACATACAAATATTTTTACGTGATATTGTCTAGCTAATCAAAAACCTTGATTCCAGTAAAGCAACTGGTCTTGATGGCATTCCAATTATAGTGCTCAAAAAGCTTCAACCAGAACTAGCACCCATACTTACAAAGTTGTTTGAGCGTTGTCTTAAGAAGAAATGCTTCCTAACACCTTGGAAAATCTCATCAGTATGCCCTGTATTTAAGAATTCAGGTGATCGGCCATCTCCCTCTCAGTTCAGGCCAATAAGTCTCCTGTGCGTCATGAGTAAATTGCTGAAATCTGTGTTAAATAGAGAAGTAGTCAACCATCTCAGCAAAAATAACCTTCTTAGTGACACACAATATGATTTCCGTTCTGCTAGATCTACAACAGATGTGCTTACAGTTATATCTCATAGGATTAGTGTATCTATCAATGGAGGCTTCCTTTCTTGGGAAATTGCTCTTGACATATCAAGGGCCTTTGATAGGGTAGAGCATAAAGGTCTACTTCACAAGATCTACATTAATGATCTTCCAAATCACATCCTTACATCATTCATAGACATTTATGCTGACGGAACTACCATCTTTAGACCGTAATGACTAAGATCTTTCTGATACTCTCTCCTCTGATCTTGAGCACGTGGTATAATGGGGAAAGAGCTGGCTGGTTACTTTTAATGCATCTAAAACCAAGCTTCTATCTTTACAACATAAACGCTCTAATCCCCATCTGGCATCAATTGAAATGAATGGCTCTCGTCTTGGGGAGGCTTCATGTTTTGAAAAGTTGCTGGGCTTGACCTTTACTCCTAATCTGAAATGGAATACGTACATCAAGTCTGTTGCCAAGGTCGCTGGAAAAATGGTGGGATCCTTCTATTGATCCAGTAGAGATCTCACTGCTAATGCAATTCTCTACCTATATAAGAGCCAGGTACGTCCAAGGATGGAGTACTGTTGCCACATCTGAGCAGGAGCTGCTAGAAAGATCTTATTCTGCCTTGATAGAGTTCAAAATAGACTTCGTAGCCTAGTAGGGGATGCCCTTTTCTCTTCCCTGCAACCTCTTTCTCATAGAAGAGATGTTGCAAGCCTGTCTCTGCTTTATTGTTATTTTCATGGCAAGTGCTCGTCTGATCTCCAATCTTGTGTGAGTACCCCCTCGCCAAACTTTCATGAGAAATGCTTGTCTAGCTCAAAACACTATCACAAATTTCTCCTACTGTTTATCTGTGCCTAAATCTAAACGTAGATTCCATGAACAAAGTTTCTTCCTTAGAACTGCACGCCTCTGGAACTGTTATCTGTTTGCCTGCTTTCCAGCTGACTACAATATAGTCATCTTCAAGTCCAACATAAACAAGTTCTTGATGAGCCGTTCCACTTAATTTAACAAAGTTACTGAATTTCCACTACTAACGATTACTATGATATTGTCCAATTGAATACTGTGTACTCTTTAACCCTTATCCTCGAGTGGCCTCTGGGCGTTGATAAGTGGTGATGCCTATGTAAAAATAAAATACACTGCGACAGGGGCTAACACTCGGTTTGGCTTGTTTTAGTGCATCTCAGTCAGGTATGATAATCATTTATATTTGTGAATACATTGATCTCAGTATATTATTCGAAAACAACTCTTGAAAAATTTAACAATTTGGTATTGGTAACCTTTCTTATTTTCAACACAAATGACTCTCTGTCACCGTGTTCTAGTATCTATTTGGAGAAAAAAAATAAGGAGAAATGAAGTTTTGATTTATTTTAAGAAGCAGATTGAATACTATGGTTGAAGATGAACTTATAGAGTTAGGACATAACGTGACAAACCGATCAGATCGGGCCTCTCCAACCTCCCATCTAGCTGAAGTGGAAGAATGGTTTAAATCCCATGATCCATCAGTGAGCTGACGGTGACCAAGTGGTTAATGACATGCTCTGAGTGTTCCAAGTTCGAATCCAGTCCGTTTTACAAAATCACTTTCATTTAAGATGTTGACAACCTTCAAGTAGTCCCTTCCTAATGTCTTTCTAGAAAGGATTTTGACTAGAAAAATATCTTGGAAACCAATGTCAACAATAAAATCTTTGGATTAATACCATGATGACCAGGATTTTATCCTATGACATCATAGGTTGACACCCACAGCCTACAAGTGACCCTGTTTTCGGGAAGGAGGGAACCATCTGCTTGGAGTTGCAGTCTGTGAATTTGTGGCCCTGACGACAGGGTGAAAAACTTGGTAGACAGTGCGGGACCTTTTTTTTTAATACAATTTTCACCCCAAACAAGGCACAGTGCCACTTTGAAGTAGGGAGATACTGTTGGGGACATAATTTGTGAGGGCATTATGAAGGGAGATGAGTAGCAAGATGTTTGTTCACATTACACTTGAACTTCTGCATATCAGTGCAGTTGGGAAAGCAGAATCCTGGAAGGGAGTTCCAAAGTCTTGCAGTTCTGGAGAAGAAACTATTGGAGTAAAAGGCTTTCTTACACCTAGGGATCTCTACTGTAAAGAGGTGGGACTTAGTTGCTTGTCGGGTTTGTCGGGGGGGGGGTAGTCACGTCGAGGAGGTTCAAGTGCTTATAACAACGTAGATCAATCACAGACCTTATACACTCTGCTTCCTTATGTTTCAAATGAAGAATTCTGAAAATGATTTCTATTTAGACCTGGGGCCCATAACCGAGATATTTTAGAAAAAGAAATTATTCACGAGTATAAATCGAATGTTGAATAACTTCGAACACAAAGAAATAAGAATCATTCTTGAGGAAAAAAGAAAACGGTACATTGTTGTTGGTTTTTAAGAAAACGTAATAAAAAAATATATATATGAAAAAAATGGTAATGTTATCGGATTGAAAGAATTTAAAAGTGAAAATCCAAAATCAAAATGGTGAAATAATGAAGGAACCTTCAACACGTGAGAAGAAGAATGAAGAGTAAAAATCATGAATGAATGATTTTCAAAGTATCTTGAAAAGAAAGCTAGAATAAAACATTTTGAAAAAGAATTTCAATAAAAAAGAAAAAATGTTTTAAAAAAATGTTTTTCATTTTTTTTTTTATTTCTCTGCCTTAAAAATATTATAATCTTTTCTTTTTTAGAATCTGTCAGAAATCATGTCGAGATTGAACCATGAAAAAACGCAAGGAATGAAGTGGGGAAAAATTATTTCAATCCTTTGAGCATTTTATTTCATCATCGCCTTTTTCTAAATAGTTATTTTTATATAATACATAAAAAAAGAGCAGGAAAAATGAAATTAAAGAGAAACTGTTGGAAAAAGGAAAAAAAAATGAATAAAAGAAATGAGATAATAATACGATTACACGATGATAAAAATAAGAGGATTTAAAACAAAAGCAAAAAAAAAAAAAACAGGAAAAAATTCTTAATGTAAATAATGAAGAGCAAGAAAATTGTCTCAAATCTATATATCTATAAAAGTAAAATTGTATGTGTGTCTGTACATTTCCTTACCAAACTACTCTGTCAATTTTCAGTCTACAGACTCGAGATTTGACATAATGGATATTGCGATTTGGGAAATCTTTTAACTCAGTTTTCGGACAGAAATTTGACTATTAAGGGGTCAAAGGTCAACGGTTTGACCTTTGAAAACTCTACCAAACTCCTCAGCCAATTTTGGGTCTAAGCACTTGAAATTTTAGATGTTGGTTACTTGCACATGGATCAAACATTTTAATCTGATTCGAGCCCAAAACAATAAATGTTAAGGGGTCAAAATTGGGGTCAAAGTTTTAAGAAATTTACCTCTATGGTATCTACGAAATTACTCAGCCAATTTTTAGTCTAAATATTTGAAATTTTACAAAAAGTATATCCAGACATAAGGCAAGCTTTTTACTCGGCTTTTAGCTGAAAATTTGCCTGCTAAGAAGTCAAAGTTCAGAAGATTTGACTATTGCGATTTCTAGCAAACTCTTCAGCCAATTTTAGACCTAAACATTTGAAATTTTATATAAAATACATTAAAAAATGCAGCAGGCTTTTAATCAGTTTTTGGGCGAAAATTTGGCTACTAAGAAAGAGTTGACCTTTGCAATTCTACCAAACTACTCTGCCAATTTTGGATCTAAACACTTGAAATTTTAGAAGTTACCTGGACATGAATCAAACATATATATATATATATATATATATATATATATATATATATATATATATATATATGCCTATAGTTATAAACAGTACATAGGGCCCGAGCAAAGCCGGGCAGAACTGCTAGTTATATAGAAAGTTTCATAAAAATCGAAGGCATCAATTTTTTTTTTAATAAGCACAAAAATGTCAATTTTAGCCATTTTAACACGAAAAGCACCCTACAGGGGCAACCGGAGTTTTCTCGGAAAATCCATTCTGTTACTTTTTTTACTCAATCATGTTTAACATTTGTGTAAAATTTAAAAAAATTCCAAGGCGTAGTTATTAAGAAAAGTGCAGACAGATGAACAGATGAATGGAGAAGGGTGAATTTACAGGTCCACCCTCCTTTTGTCGGGGGAACCAAAAATTAATTTACTATTGATTCACAAAATAATTGGTATGGTAAACCCTATTGGAGAATAAATATTACAAAATTGAGGTTAATGAATTAGAAAAGATAATTGTACCAAATTTAAATGGTGAAGATAAAGAAAAAATATTAAAATTGTCATCTAATAATATTTCATATTCGATTGATTAAAGTGGAGGTAAATAATAATTAATAAAGTGTCCGGTACTTATGCAGAATACAGACCGTGCTGAAATAATGACATTATTTAAAAACTCATTCATGGGAAGAGAAAGGCGTTTTGTAACTATTCTGTACCTTTACCTCACAACGAAAAATATTTTAAAGATTGAAAATTTTATCTAATAAACAGTATAGTCCGCGTTCTGCATAAATACTAAATGTTCCTTTTTGTAAGCAATAGAAAAGAAACAGGAATTTTAATCGTATGTCGTATGACTTAGCAGGACGAGAGCAGGCTCAAAATGTTTCCATGAATTGTAGCGATAGAGAGGTGCTTGTAAAGCCAATCTACAATGGTCTCTGGTGTGACGAATTATTAACAGACCAAGGCTGCTGAGGAAGTCATGCATGGCAGGGCCTATCACTTCACTCGTCTCCATGGTGAATGGTTAAAAGACAAATCTGTTGAGAAAACCGACATTTTGATTGGTTGCAATTCTCTGCTGACAGTGCTGCATGTCCAGCATTTGTGTCTGACTGCTGGAATACACTGTCAGGCTATCGGGTACATAATAGTTAAAAACCGAGTTTCTACATAATAGCAATGATGTAGGGTGCTTGTAGTGGTAGTACTTTTTGTGTTGCAAAGTCGTATGCTAACATGCTAGCAGGGCAATGTAATAACTAATTCACATATATAGCATAGGCATAGGTTCATGCCTATTTCTCACTGATGACTCCAAGAAGGGATGTAGCGAAATTTCGGCCACACCACAATACATTACCACGACTGGCAGGCTAAACTTGGTGAAGGGGGCGAGTGACAGTTAAAAAACTTCTAAAAAAAAATAAAATAAATAAAATAAAAAAATAAATAAATAAAATAAAACTTTAAAAAAAAAATGGCTATGGAACTAGTTCCCAATGAAAAGAGAGCTGCTTTGGAAGGCATTTGCCACTTTTGGATGCTCTAAGATGTTTATTGACTTCCACAGACTTTTCTATAAAGACATGAATGCCACAATCCTCTCTGTCAACACAGACGAATCCTTCAAAGTTAAAACGGGTTCAAACAGGGCTGCATTATTGCCCCAGTGCTCTTCATCATGTTTATAGCAACCATCACACACACATGGTCAAGGACGACCTTCCCCCCAGGTCTCGACATCGTCTACAGGACAAACAGATGAGCTTTCAATCTCTCTCGTCTGAGGTTGAAAATAAATTCTCAGTCACACCCCTGATGGAATTCTAGTCCGCCAATAACACTTGCATTGGGTCCATATTGGAAGAACACCTGCAGCAGATTCTGAATGCCTTCAATCGTGTCAATCAAATCCAGCTCGGCTTTGCCATTAACTCTACAAAGACTCAGATCATGTACCAACCAAAGCCTGGGGACAAGATCGATGCTGCAGCTTTCTCCCTCACCATCAGTGACAAATCTCTGGAGAACATGGATCACATCCCATACTTGGGGAGCCACCTGTCATTCAATGCTTACATTGATGAAGTCCAATGCCATTTAAAATGCACCAGATCCATCTATAGCCGTTTTTAAATATACTTGTTTCAAGACAGAAACATCTGGATAGACACCAAAATGGCTGTATGCTATAAGAAAAAGTTACTTACCTCCAATGGCCTCTAGTTTGGGGAGACAGATGCAAAATTATAATTCTAAACGCCATTTATGGTGAAATACCTTCTATATTATGTTATTTTTGCTTTGTATTTTTCATAGTAAATATCCGTAAGCAACAAGTGAAGCATGCATGGTCCCCTGTGAATGTACAGCGAACGAGGCATAAAAAAAAAAATTGATTAAGTTCAGCATTTGCTCCTCCCCATTTAGTCCCAAAAGTCCCCAGGGGACGTCAAATCCTGGTGAAAATAAACAAACGGTGCAGTTTTAGGCTTTAACATATGTAAATTTGAGTTCTGCACCATGTAAAAAAAGAAATGACTAAGTCCATTATTTGCATCCCCCTCCCATTTAGCCCTAAAAGTCCTCAATGCCTTAACATATTTAAATTTGAGTTCTGCACCATGCAAAACTGTTAAATAGACACACACAGAAAATTTTGGACAAATATGATAAAATAGTCTCAAAAATGGAGTGTTTTTACTAGCCCTAAAAGAGTCCCGCGAAGTATAGACAAGCAAAATTATATAAAAATCAGTTAGTTACAACTTTTTAGAAAGTTTTATAAAAATCCAAGGCATCAATTTTTTTTTTTTTAATACGCATAAAAATTTAAATTTTAGCCATTTTAACCTGAAAGGCACCCCTAGTAAGGCAACCAGAGTTTTCCCGGAAAATCCATTCTGTTATTTTTTTTACTCATATCATGTTTAATGTTTGTGCAAAATTTCAAAAAATTCCAAGGTGTAGTTATTAAGAAAAGTGCAGACAGATGAACAGATTTACAAGTCAACTCTCCTTTTGTCAGGGGACCAAAAATAAATTAAAACTGCTTTGTTTTCTTATATTTTTGTTTTTACATCAACCATAAATTCTTTTATTTTCATAAATTGAATATATTTTTAATTTCATGATTACAATCAGTTTCTCTTTTGTAACCTGTGAACCATATATTTGTTCCATAAACTATATAAAACATTTTTTCCATAAGCCATATAAAATTATTTTTTCCCCAATTTTTTATTGCATAATTTGTGAAAAAGACTTTCATAAGAATTTGACATAATTTTGAAAAAAGAGAAGGGAACTGTAGGCCTTATCGTCTATCGTAGCTGAGGTAATATTGCGTAACAACAAATTGATGAAAGAAATGATCGTATTTTTAGGAAAATACGCAATTATTTATTGATTTTTTTTATCGATTCTTCAAAGCATTTCCTATTTGATGGTATATTAGCACTATTGGGCTCACTAAAAGAAATTATCTGTTTTTCAAAGATTTAAAAGTAGTGTTTTTCATAAAAATAATGAAAATATATCATTTTTTTCTAATCTGAAAAATAATAATTATTATTAATATATTCAATGAATTTCACATTTCAAAAAACGAAAAATGAAAAATTAAACACATTTAAAATCAGATTTTCAACCATGAAATCTGATACGTGCACAAGTGTTTATTTTGGGGGTGTTTGCTTTATCTATAATCCTCACCCTCCCCACAATACAATCTATTTTGTTCAGTTTCAGCTCATTATTTTAAGCATATTTGTGACCACAAATAAAGAAGGGGATTTTGTAGGCAAAAAAATATATATAAATATCGGTTATGAAAAGAGTAACCGTTATAAAGCTCATTCTTCACTTAATAATCAGTGAAAATTTCGTATTGATTCGATAATTACTTGATTTATATGTAGATTTTTAAAGAGACACTCCATAAAAAAAATACCCACTCCCTCCTTCCGATTTGGCCGTGTCTATCTCTATAATGTACCACCAATACCTTAAGGCACTGGAGAATTTTCACCAACGCTTTCAGAACATTTTGGACATCTCCTGGGAAGACTATTGTACCAACCTCGGCATTCTCCAGGAGACCAATCACAAGCGTGTGTGATTGGGTCACGTGGTCAGGATATCGAATTCCTGGCTGTCAAAACAACTTTTTTATGTACAGCTAAGAAAAGTGCAGTTAAGGAAGCCAGAAGAAACGATACAATGACTTCTAAAAGCAAACTTGAAAAACTGTAGCATCAATATAGGCTCATAGGAGACCAAGGTCAAAGACAGGCAAACCTAAAGGCAGACCATCGCCAAAGGCACAGCTACCTTTGAGGTCAACTGACGCATGCCCTTGAGAAGATAAATTGAAGAAAGGAGAAAGAACGCCCTAGAGTCGACCCTCCAAACGGAAATGGAACTACTTGTTTTCACTGCGAAAGACAATTCAAGGTTAGGATCGGCCTTGTAAGCCACCTCTGCACACACTAAAACCAAGAACACAGCAACCATCTTCATGCCTGAGACGTCAGCAACAGAAGAGGGTCTTAACTATTCAGTCTGATTTTGGTATGAAAAGATCATTATAGATGGAGATTAACTCTCAAGACTTGACGGATAGTTCGGAAAGTGTTCATGTTGAAGTGTGGAACTACTAATTAAGCTTTTATTTCTTTCAAATTTAAAATAGAATAAAACTTTCCATCATTCTTGAGAATTAAATAAAAAGAGCTGTAGCACTTCAACCCTTCTTATTTGTTGGGAATTAGTTCTATTGCAATTTTTAGAACAAGTTTTTTTTATTCCATTTGAAAT
The DNA here is from genome assembly GCF_053919585.1 of Euprymna scolopes. Taxonomy (NCBI): domain Eukaryota; kingdom Metazoa; phylum Mollusca; class Cephalopoda; order Sepiida; family Sepiolidae; genus Euprymna; species Euprymna scolopes. The sequence continues at coordinate 38,112,761 of NC_136488.1, forward strand.
AATGTTATTCCCGCAAAGACTAACCGAATGATGCCTTTTTTTTTCGTTTTGCTTTAAATTTGATGAAACAAAAAATAGATCATTTGAAATTTAGGTAAACAGTCAGAAAAAGCTGAGTAAAACGAAACCATCGTCAAAATTACAAAAAGAAAATGCATTTGAATTTTACTGCATGAAGAAGGATTTATTTTGGACAGAATTCTACCCCGCTTCCCCGAAAAATGTTTTCATCATTAAATAAAAGAAAAAAAACTTTTTTTTTTTAAAGGAATTAAATCATTTAACTTAGAGGTTAATTAGGGTTAAAAATAACACTCAACCATTTTTGGTTTGATCATTTTATGTTTGACGTCTTTATTTCTCGTCTGCCAGGAAATTTTACTGCAGCTTCCATTTTGATAAAAACGTTTTTTTTTTTCAGCTAGTTCCAGAAATCTGATTCAACAAAAGAGTCCGTTTGGTTTGGTTCAAATTCTGCATAACTATCTTAGTTTGTTTTCGTGTTGAGACAGACTAAAGCTTTAGGCTGTACTGGACTATGCTGCTCCGGATCTAATAGTCGGAAGCTATCTACCACTCTTCCAACTATCGTTCAAAAATTAAATAGATTGAGAAGTCAATTTGATTATTGCCGTTAGGTATAAAACTTGAACCAATTTAAAATCCTGCAAGTTTTATTCATTTTAATTAATCTGATCACTTGATTGATGCTTCTGCTTTTTATGTCGTCTGCGTTAAGTCGCCACAATTTTCTGTTTTTTAGCATTACTCTGTCAAATATTCAACCATATATTTTTGTATAATAAACTCCAAATTTAGAACAGATTTTTTTTTTTTTTTTTTACATAGGAGTCACTATTTATCAATAAATATTCTTTTTTTTTTTTTAGTTTTAAATTAGATGAGCCACAATATGAATGAAAACACGGTGCTTATGCATTTATGTTACTAGGCTATTTATTCAAATAGTATTTTTAAGTTAAATTCAATTTTTACGATATTTTTGTTTTTAGATTGTTTGGTGAAAGTAGAGAATAGTTACCATACACACTCCCGTCTCCATGTTAAAAATGGGCTTTTAAATAATAAAATTATTATTTCAGCAAGGTAACAGATGAATAAGTACCAAAACACTAAACAATGATAAATATTTAAAACCAAATGAATAAAAATTATTCTCAATTTGTTCAAATAATTTTTAAAGAAATTAAAATAATTCAAATTAAAATATTCACCAATAAAAAAAATAAGAATAAAAGCTTTAAAAGAAAAAAACAGAAAAATTTTAAACTAATTCCAGCTTAAAACGATTGAACGAACAATGATAATAATACTCACCAATTACTTCTTTCTGATATGGTAAAATCCCATTGGCATATCGCTGTTTATTGAGGAGAGTTCTAGGAAACAAGGGGAGATAATTTTAAAAGTTCCTTGAACGTGAAACTTGACTTCAGTATAATTGCATTAGTTCATAAAGATAATTATAGAGGTAGATAGAAACATATATTAAAAGCAAAGCGAAAATAAAAGCTAAAGATTACGAAACATAAAATTTTAAAGAAGTAGACCAAAATGTGGTTATGTAACTTGCATCTCTTAATCACAAGGAATAAAGAAAATAAAACAATTGGCAGACATTTTTCTGTGTGGTACATAGGGTAGCTGTTGAAGGGAATATTATGTTCCTGATTTTTTGTAGATGATGATTGATAATTCGTATTATTTGAAATATTCGGACTACTTCTCATCTTGAGTATTATTCGCTCAAAGTTTAGGTCGATGTAACCTTCGACCTTCTTCGGGCGTATCTTGTCAAACTTTCTGTAGAACTCGGGAATCTGCAGGAAATTTCGAATCGAACCCTTATTTAATCCATAGGGTTAGCATATTCTCTTTCTGTTAGCCATAGAAGTCCTAAGTAATTAGCAATTGTATTTCGAATGTTGCACTTAGGGTTGAACCTTCAGCCTCCAGAAGAGTGTAACTAACAACAATCTATTTTTGGAATATAATCAACCTGTTTTATCGCTGTCTTTTATGCCTAAATTATTATCTGTTACATGTATCATTCTTCCAGAAATCAAATGCGTCCTCATCCAAATTAACTTTCTTAAGTTAATTTCGCCAGAGCTAAGGTTTAAAGGTGCCGCTTTTGTATCTTTCACCCTTAATTATTATATGTTCAAGAATTGACCACAATATTGTCCATTAATTCAAAACTAGAACTAAGATACATCTATCCACTTTAAGCTATATCAAGTTTAACAAAAGTTTTGTGATTCAAAAAAAGAGGAAGACTACATTGTAGTGTCTCTTTGGATGACATTGCCTTGATGAGGAGAGAGTGACTACCCTGTGGTATCACAGTCTCTTTTTTACTGTTGGGTAACTATTTATTAAGGCCAAGAGCCACACACGAATAAGGATTAATGAAATAGAAAGAGCAATGGTTTGAAATAAAGGTTGAATACTTATAGTGCGGTTTATGACAAGTACTTGTTGAATTTGGATACTATAATGCTGTAACTTGCAGTGAAGCAGTCCCACAATGATGCGTTCCATAGACGGAAAAACTTTGTAAAGAAATTGTCTGTGGAAATTATACTTGATTCTAGGCACATGGAGGAAGAAAGTAAAGCTTTTTCCATTGTAATAGTAAGACGAGTTCTTGCTATGAATGTTTTACAGGGAGATACCAGAGATTGGAGCTCAATCGAGCACCGTCCATGGAAATAAGGATAGAGTAGCAATGTCTCTTCTGTTAGAAAGGGTCTGTAGAAGAGTTCACTCCCACTAGATTTTGAAGTTGATTTTGTACTTCATCAAGGCAGGAAAGAGTGTCCTCCCTAAAAATGGAGGTAGTGCTCTATCTTAGGATGTATCGGACACTTATATAGTTAAAGGATTGAATCAGGAATCTGGAACAGTAGAATGATTCAACCATTTTTACAATTCAAATGGAATAATAAGTCAGGAACTAAAACATAGGATAATAAAATTTATTTTATGGAAAAAAATATTATTTAGATTATTTATACTTCTGTTCTTATCTTGAATATTATTCTCACAACGTTTTGGCCGATTTAACCTCCGACATTCTTCTGCGTCTTCTGTATCTTAATGCCGAATTTGAGAATTTGTACAGAATTTTGAATGGAAGCCTTTATTAAATCTACGATGGTATCTTCCTCTCATTTCATCAATCATGACTGGCTGGAGGTCTTAAGTAATTTGTAATGGTATTTTATTAAAACTCTTTTCGACCCAAACAAGACGTATTTCTACTTAGAACTGAAGTAGCTACTATTTGGGATCGTCTAACAGGGGATTTTGGAAAGTTGAGCAACGAGATGTCTGTTCACATTACATTTACACTTCTGCAGGTGTGCAGTCAGCGAAGCAGAAAACAGGAAGAGAATTCCAAAGTCTAGCACTCCGAGGAAAAAAAGCTATTAGAAATAAAATCTTTCCGATATTTAGGGACTACTACAGTGAAGAGGTGGGATTTTGTTGCTAAGGCTTTAGAGAATGAAAATGAACACTTATGCATAACAAAATAATTGCATATCTTTATTATTCGGCTGTGGCAAATGAGTAGAGTCAATGAGAGTCATAAGGGTTGTATAGTGTACGAGAGATGATAAAAGTTGATCCCTCATATTCGTTAGCCATTTGTTCCTGGATATCTATTTCTATACCGTCCATCGCATGCCCTCACACATACATAAATACATTCTGTGGAACAGATAAATAGTTAAATTCATCAATAAGCGGACCATTTTCTTTAAATATTTGCGAACATCACAGCTCTAAGATGGTTGCAGTAGGTGGATGTTGTTTCTGGGTGTTGTTATAATACAAGTAAATAATTATCTTGATTGGACACGCGTTGCTGATTTAATGACCATGTAGTTGTTGGGAGATATTATAGTAAAAAAACGTACTTATTTAACGTACATATCCCTGACAAACCTGCTTAGCAACAAAATCTCACCCCTTCACTGTTGAAATCTCGAAATGACAGAAAGCTTTCTATTCTAATAGTTTCTTCCCTCAAACAGCTAAACTTTTTTTTTTTTTACATTGAGTTCACCACTTATCAAAGCCCAATGGCCATTCGGGGATAAGGGTTATTGTGTTTACAGTAATCAATGGAGTAGTGTAGCAATAGTATTGGAGAATTGATGAGGTGTCATTACTTAGGGAGGCGGTTCATCAGGAATTTGTCTGTGTTGGACTTGAAGACATCCAGGTTGAAGTCGGGAGGGAAACAGGCAAGCAGAACAGAGTTCCACAGGCGTGCAGTTCTAAGAAAGAAGCTTTGTTCATGGAATCTACGTTTTGATTTAGGCACAGATAAGGAGTGGGGAAAATTATTGACGGTGGTTTTAGCTAGACGGGTGTTTTTTGAGAAAGATTGGCGAGGGGGGGACCAGAGAATGGAGCTCAAACGAGCACTTGCCATGGGAATAACGATAGAACAAAGACAGGCTCGCTACGTCTCTTCTGTGGGAAAGAGGTTGCAGGGAAGAGAAAAGGGCATACTCCACCAAGCCACAAAGTCTATTTTGTACTCTGTCAAGGCAGGATAGGCTGTTTTTAGCAGCTCCTGCCCAGATGTGGCAGCAGTATTCCATCTTTGGACGTACATGGCTCTTATATAGATAGAGAATTGCATCATTAGTGAGATATCTTCTGGAGCAGTAGAAGGATCCCACCATTTTCCCAGCGACCTTGGCAACAGACTTGATGTATGTGTTCCATTTCAGATCAGGAGTAAAGGTCAAACCCAGAAGCTTATCAAAACATGGGGTCTCCCTAGACGAGAACCATCCATTTCAATTGATGCCAGATGGGGATCAGAAACTTTATGATGTAGAGATAGGAGCTTGGTCTTAGATGCATTAAAGGTAACCATCCACCTCTTTCCCCACTGTACCATGCGCTCAAGATCAGAGGAGAGAGAATCAGAGAGAACATCATCATTTACGGCCTTTGATGTGTTGCCATAGATGGCCGTGTCATCAGTATAGATGTCAACGAAAGATTTTAGTATGTGTTTTGGGAAATCATTGATGTAGATCAGGAAGAGAGTTGGGCCCAGTATGGACCCCTGAGGGACTCCAGCATTAATACTGTGGGCCTCTGATTTCTGCCCATCAACCACTACTCTTATGAGCCTATCAGAGAGAAATGATTTAAACTGAAATTCCCTTCCTGCTACCGGCTTCCCTGACTGTACTGATGTTCAGAAGTTTAAATGTAATGTAAACTAACATCTTGTTAATCTTTCTAGGCATAGTCTCAAATAGTAGCCTTTACGTCCAAGTGGTGATATGCCTTGTTAGGTGTGTGTGTGTGTGTGTGTGTGTGTGTGTGTGAAACGGCACTAACCCTACTTGGGTTTAACCAGTTTCCTCTAAAAGAGGAAGTTTCATGGGAGTATGAAATTCACAAGCGGTCCCTAGTCGCATGTATACTGGCTGCCAGTCGCATGCTTGTTAGGGGTGAACGTGAGTCCAAAAAAATTTTTTAAATAGTAGAATTCTGAATTTTTCTGAAATGCATAATATGCATTTTTTGAACAGGGCTCTCCTTGGCTTTCGGGCCAAGATCAAAGTGTAGTATCTATTCTTATACTACACTTCGATTTTTTGTTCTCGATTAGTGGAGGAGAAATCCTTCACGACTGTAAAAATTTTTATTTTTGTTCCTTCCCCTACATTAAAAATGACCTTGGTGTTTAACTTTGCTCTCGTGGGGAGTCAAAGTAAATAGGAATATACATTTTTTGAAACCAGGAGTATATCAAACCAAGTGATCTAATAATTTTACTATCATTTTTATACTTATTTTTGCCTCTTCTTATCCCTATGCTTCCATGATTAGCTCTTACTCTTCATCCTCCTTCCTCAATTCCCAGGGATAGTCGGTGCTTTCCCACCGTTGCTGCAAACGAATAGAGTCACTGAAAGTCATGAAGAGGGCACGAGAGTTGATGAAAGTTGATCTTTCAAATTCGCTAGCCATTTACACTTGGATATCTATTTCTATACTTTATATCAAGATATATTTATAATGTCAAAAAAATCTACAACAAGAGAAGGTTTATTTACATTTTATCTATCAAGGTAAGACGTCATCATTATTGGCAGATTGGAGTTAGAATATTAAAAATACACGTTTGTTTAGTTTGTCTATTTTATTGCATATAAACTCTTTTTAACAGAATACACATTCTATACAATTTATTGTATAGAATTAATTGAACACAAGTTGCTATTGTATCCGTAGCTGAGGTTTGCAGATTCATAACTTTCTCAAGAGTATTACTGTATGAATGGTTACAATTATGTCGTAGACTTGAACTTGGAATATCCGATTCTATGTTTCATATATTGCTGCTCTACTTACACGAATGATCATGAAAAATTCTCTATAATAATAATATGGTATATGTTTATTAATCAATTGCGACAAACGATTAAGGCCGTAAAGATTCATGACAGGTGAATAATGCATGGGAACTAACAAATGTTTATCACTCAATCTCAATTCAAACCGATCCAAATTATAGTCTGCTTGTTTTTTCCTTAGTTAGTACGTACGTTACGCTTAGAAAAAGGCTAAATACAATTTTTGAAGAGCAAACTGTTCCAAAAATTGCTAAACTTGTGAAATTTGGCTTTAAACATGCCAATCTGGCAACCCTGGACAAGAATACGAGTGTCCTCCCTTTGATGTAGGCTCGTTTTCGAATATCATTATAATAATATATTATCATTGTTGTAATGGTGTGAGGAAGAAACATAGTAATTTCGATGTGCAACGTTTCTTCACCAAAGAAGTCAGTGAAACTTTGCGTAAAAAAAGGGAAATACTAGAAAGAAACAGGCCAAAAAATAGGAACATTGTCTGCCAAGAGATGCTGGACTAAAGAAGTAAATTAAAGATTGTCTCTTATAATGTGATTTTATTATTTGTATTGAACTATGTAGCACAATATTACTTTCTGGGTATTTATTAGTACTTATTAATTTGTCTCATTTGGATCAGTTCTATATTTAAAATACAATGGACACTATTTTCATAGAAACGTTAATAAACTCATATCTGCTGTGTGTTATTGTTTTTTCTGGTCCAAAAACTAATTTTTTGTGCTATCCAGAAAAATATCAGCTTTATCAAAACATATTTGTTGATTCAATATATTTCTCATTCCGTGGAATTTTCACAGGTCCTGCGAGTTAATATAATATTTTAGGACATCTAGGCTACACCCATTCAAGGGTTTTGACCTGCATGCTCAATATAGCCACAACCAATAGAAAGGAGGCTTCCTTCCAGCTATATATTGTTTATGTAAAAGAAAATGATGTATTTTGTCCAGTGCTTCTATAAGTATTCTTACAAGTGTCTCTACATCAATCAGTCGGGTGTCACTATTCTGGTCAACTGGAATTTCTCTACAATCAATCAGCCGGATGTTTACCGCAAAGATGAATAGTCAACATTTGAACAATATGCTTGAAAGACAAAATAAAAGACATTTTTTCAAAATTAAGCTTGACAGATGCTATTGTAACTTAAGCATAATGAATACTAATAATTTAAACACGAATAGATGTTATTAAGATGTTTCGATTCATTCTGCACATCTAGTGATAAAACTTACACATGCCAAACTGATTGACAGACTCTTATAGAGACGAGTGGATACATTTAGAAATGCTATTCCAAAACTGAATCATGATAAATTGACGTGAATTATATTTTAAAGCTAAGCATGGCAGACATAAGAACATTTTATTTCATACTTAAGCCTGATAGACTTCCAAAAATGTTACTTCAAACTTAAGCCTGACAGACCTACGAAAATGTTATTTTAGACTAAAGCCTGATATACTTCCAAAAATGTTACTTCAAACTTAAGCATGACAGACCTACAAAAATGTTATTTCAAACTGAAGCATGATAGACTTCCAAAAATGTTGCTTCAAACTTAAGTATGACAGACCTACAAAAATATTATTTGAAACTTGAACATGACAGATTGACGGAAATTCTAGACAGACTGGTGAAATTCTAGACAGAATGGTGAAACTGTTACTTCAAACTTAATCTTGACAAAAATACAAAAATGTCATTTCAAACTTAAGCATAATAGATTTACAAAAATGTTAATTCAAGCTTAAGCGTGACAGACTTACAAAAATGTTATTTCAAACTTAAGCATAACACACTGGTGAAAATGTTATTTCCAACTTGAACATGACAGATTGACGAAATCGTATTCTAAACTTAAGCATGACAGACGGGTGAAAATGTTACTTCTAACTTAAGCATAACAGATCTACAAAAATGCTATTTCAAACTTAAGCATGACAGACTGGTGAAAATGTTATTTCAAACTTAAGCATAATAGACCTACGAAAATGTTATTTCTAACTTGAATATAACAGATTGATGACAATCTTATTCCAAATTTAAGCATGACAGACGGGTTAAAATGTTACTTCAAACTTAACCATGCAGACTGACGGAGCGAATCGAAGCGATGCTTCTAAAATCTAAAAATGATGTCACCATTAATATGTATGCTGCTTTGCTGATGATCTCTTTTTAAAATGATTAACGATTTGAAATTATTGACGTTGAAGTATTTTCCCCTTATAATCCAAATCGAATCGATTTCTATGAATGTGACAAGTGAGTTGTTTGCGTTAAGATAAAATCATATCACATGAAATCTGTTGCCTTTTCTTTACACGAAAAATCTTTTTTTATTTCATCGAAAAGGCCTTCAAATTAAATCAGATTGATATATAAAATCTAAAGTCGTTCAATGATCATTATTTTTATTCATTTTGTAATTCGGCTTAGAAATTTAAAGCGTCTTAAAAAGAAACCTTTTTTGATGATGAAAATAAAAAATGTCCGACGAGAAATTCTGTTGCCGATATTTCACGAAGAAAGTGTCACGCATTTTAATTAAATGCGCCGAAGAAAGAAGAGATTTTATGCTTGAGAATTAAATGAAATTTCACTAAACATGGCAGATTTTTTTTTGGGGGGGGATTTTACTTTTTAGAAATGCAAATTAATGAGAAGAACAAATGAAAAAAAAATGAGAAGGAAGATAACATTTTGAAAATGGAAGAATTTTAAATATTCGATTTTATCTCAATGGAATGACACAATGATTAATCAAATAAAAGTGGTAACTTTTCTGTATGAACGGGTTGGGCATCAAAATGTCCTTGCAGAATAGGAAGACAGTTTCGTTCTAAGATTTAAAACAACTTTATTTGACCATCTTCACTGTGGTGTCAATAAAAGAGGAATGGAAAAGAGAAGAGTTTTAGTAATGGAACAAGTCCATAATCAAGATGAAAAGCCACTCAAGAACAAGAGTTAATGAGATTGTCGGATGATGATCAACATTATGAGAGGATTGAAAACAATGAGTGGTCGCATTTGATTACTTACAGCTCGACAAGCATTTGTTGACATTGTTTGAAGAAGACCATGCTGTAGTCAACTGGGAAGCAGTCCCGCAGTATTATGTTCCACAAATACAAAATTCTTGGGAAAAAATTCTATTCATGGATGTTCCGTTTGGTTTTAGGTATACAGAGGAAGAAATAAAAGTTCTTTGCAGTGGTTGTAGCTGGACGAGTTTTTGCTGTGAATGTTTAACAGGATAGAGCCACAGATTGGAGTTCAGTCGAGCATCTACTATATTTCTGTTGTAATTTTCTTGCTGATAATAATTAAAACAACAGAGTATTGCAGAATAGAAAGACAAAGCAACTTTAAAGCAACTTTATTGAACCATCTTTAAGAGGAATTAAAAAAAGAAGTGCTAGTAATGGAATAAGCCCATAAAAATGGAAAAAGACAATAAGTTATAAAGTTCTGTTTAAAAAGCAATGAGTTCCTATATGTGCACCGTACACAGGTGTTGAAGTCAGGATGAAGCGGTAGTCATGATGGATTATACATCTTCATGTCAAAGTCGAACACAGAGCCAAAGACTCAGATGGGAAGGGGTCTGTTGCATGCCAGGAGAGAATTTTAGAGGACTGGTCCGAGCTACGTAGAGTTATTGTCGGTACGATGTCCTAGCCAAGAAAAGAGAAAGTAAACCATATATTAACAATTTAATTAATTTCTATCATGTGCTCAACTCACCTGACAGATGGATTCAGTTTGGGCAAGTACGAAGGGAAGTTGAATGCTTCCACCAATCAGCGCCAAGCTTACAAACCAAGCACAGATTCAGAATCGTTAATTGCTACTACTCATCATCATCATCATCATCATCATGCAGTCTGTCAGTCTTGACGGTGACTAGTTGGGGCCTCAGTGCTTTATCTCTCAGTGTTAGCATAGTCTCACTCCATCACCATAGGACTTTCCACTTTGGCTCCAAACTTGCTTGCGCAGTTTAGGTGCAGTATCTGTTACGCATCAAATAGACATCCTCTGAACCCCCAATGCTCATGTCCAGTAGAGTGAACCCGCGACGACTGGCAGCAGAGGAGGCAGCAGCTTCTGGCTGAAAGTAATCTCAGCAAGGTAAATAGTCACCCTATCATGTCCGCTACTATGCCTGCTACTACTACCATTACTGTGGCCGTCGTCTGCAACTGCCACTACTGCTATATATTCAAATTTTTTTTTTCTTCCTTTTTATTCTGGACTTTCCTTAATCATTTTTTTTTTTTAATCTTTTTTGTTCAACAATTTTAGTTTCTATTTTAAACAAAAAAGCAGATTCCTTTCTCTTTCAGAATCTTTTAGATGAGGATTGATAATTTGGATTCATTTTCTTATGTTGGATGGTATTCCAGTTTGCTAGGGCCCACAGTGCCACGAATAAAAGTGCTCAGTATAATCAGTTTAATTGACAGTCTTCTAGAAGTCGAAGGTTCAATCCTTAGTACAAGCAATACTAACATTGTCAAAGCAAAGACGGTGGAATACCTAGAAAATTACACAGACACCAGAGAGTATCCTATATCTTTATAGATAACAATTCGCCCATGCCTGTACTGTGGCCATATCTGAGTTCACGCATCTACCATTAGTCTCTCACTCTTAGACAAGGTCCAAAAAAGAGCTTGAAATCTGATAAGTCCCACATTATTGGGCAAGTTCCAACCTTTCATCGCTGCAATGTTGCATTTGTGTGCCTGTTTTATATGTACTTTAATGGAATGTGCTCTGATGAACTCCTTGCACTTGTGCCCACTCAACAAGCATACTTCCGCCTTATCTGACAAGCAGCAAAATCCCACCCTTTCACTGCTGAGATCCCTAGATGGCGAAAAGTCTTCTATTCTAACAGTTTCTTCTTTTAGACTTTAGATTCTGGACTTCCCTCCCTGTTTATTGCTTTTCTGAATGTACTGGCATGCAGAAATTTAAATGTCATATAAATATACATTTTGCTACATTCCCCACAATCCCCTGTTAGATATGATCCCGAATAATAGTCCCTTATGTTCAAGTGGTAATATGACTTGTTTATATGAAAAAGAGTAAAAAAACATTTAATGAAATAGATTTTATTACTTATGAGAGACGGTATATGAAAAATATTTGTTGACATTGGACATGAAAATAATTGTGTTGTAACCTGCAGACACGCAGTCCCGTGATAATGAGTTCTGTAGATAGGAAATCTTTGGAAAAAATTTTTTTTTGTTTTTTTTTTACATGGGGGGTCACCAGTTATCAAGGCCCGAAGGCCACTCAGGGATAAGGGTTATTGCGTATACAGTAATCAATCAGATAGTATTGTAGTAATCATTAGTATTGGGGGTTTTGATAGAGTGTGTTACTTAAGGGGGCGGTTTGTCAGGAGTTTGTTTATGTTGGACTTGAAGACGTCCAAGTTGTAGTCAGGTGGGAAACAGGCAAGCGGCAGAGAGTTCCACTGGCGTGCAGTTCTAAGAAAGAAGCTTTGCTCATGGAATCTACGTTTGGATTTAGGCACAGATAAAGAGTGGGGAAAAGTTCTATTCATTGACATTCCGCACATGTCGTAGAAATTATATTTACCGATGAGTGTATAAACTATTATACACCTTTGTCATCGCTGTGAATCCAGCTGCTTGCTACTCTATGAATACAATCACTCAGATTTTTTTCATCTGCTGATAAACACACTCATACGCCGATGTTTAGTTTTTAATAAAAGGTTTATTACAACAACAAAAAAAAAAACAATAACAGAAAACATCAGAGTCGTGCTACTTTTGTATGCGTGTGAAAGATAAAGACAGCGACATAGATGGATAGCTCGTTACACTGTGTATACTGCCCCGTTGAGGATATTACTCTAGGTATGCTTGAAATCTTGCCGGCTAAGAGGCAGAAAATATCTTCCTTTAAAAATCACCTAGCCTTGCAACTTCCATCTGGGATCACGACTGACTCTTAAAACTATCACTCAAACTTTTTTCATTCAAACACGTACTTGTGATGTGACATAAAAGCAAGTTCTTGCTCTGAATGTCTTTTAGTCTATTACGCTTATTACGATGATCGGTAGTCCTGAAGTTTGAAATAGCACTTCTAGATGCGTCCGTGCATGTCTATAAGAGACTCGGTCGGTCAGTTGATCAATCTGTCATATTTAAGTTTTGAAATCGTAATTTCATCGCTAAAAGCACACTTGTACGGATGGTTCTTTTTTTTGTTTTTGTTTTTTTTTTAATTTGTGAGACAAATCATCGTATTCTTATAAATACGATCGGTGTCCATCGATTACTTTCTATGTTCTACTAAGCTTTAAAGTGGTACGAGTAAAAATAAATAACGTTGGCATTTTGTCTTACTGTTTTCTTGCAGAAGCTAAAAGCATCACCAAGATTCAGAGATGAAGAAGCGTTGAAGTAGAATTGACCAAACACATTAGGTGTTTCTAGTCAGATTAGGTGTGATTCACGGGGATGGTGAAACATACACATTTGAACTATAATAAGAACTTGAACTTATATAAATCAAATCTACAAAGATATATTAATACTAGCAAAGATACCCGTGCTTCGCACGGAGCTTTGTTGCGCACTCGGGTACCAAAATCTGTGGGCACCTTTCCAGTAAGTTGATGTTGTAAGAGCAACGATTGCATAAGGTGATTAGCATTTTAACTACCTCTTGTAGTGACTGAAATTCAATCAGGAACTTCACAAAACATTTTCATCAAAAAGGAAGGTTACTTGATGTTACATAGTAAATTTTTCATTGAAGTAATTTTCAACTCTTGCTTAAATTTTATCTTGCACATTCAATACTAAAAACTTACCACAATCAGATCATGTCAGTTTTTCCTCATATCCATTTCTCGAACTTTTCACTGAAGAGCCTCAGGGTAAACTACATTTCTGCTGCTTTGATTTGGAGCCAGAATGTAGAGTTTTTCTGAACTTCCTGTCCGGCTGATGGAGACGTAGAACATACCGTGACTGAAGCAGTCTGATGTCAAGTCTACGCCAATGGTGTTAAATGTCTGACCTTGACTTTTGTTTATGCTCATTGCAAAACACACCTTCACAGGAAATTGGAGTCTCCGGAATTTAAATGGAAGTTCTGAGTCCGATGGAACTAAGGGGATCCTTGGCAGTAGAACGGTTTCGCCTTTGTAGGGACCACAGGAAATGGTGGCCTCAAGTACATTGGTGTGCAATCTGGTGATAACACATCTGGTTCCGTTTGTTGTTTTTGGCGGTTCCAAGGATCGAAGAATCATGATTGGCGATCCAATTTTGAGATTTAAAATGTGTGGAGGCATTCCAGATATCTCCAAAGAGTTTAAAAACTCCACAGGGTAGTGAACAGCTTCATATTCATTAGTAGCCGAATCAACTGACTTGTATTGTTTTGTGTCTCCTGGAAATTCATCCATTATTGAATTGTTCAAATGATTCACATTGCTGTTTAATGGCGAAATAATAGCCCTCTCAGCAAGCCAATCCGGTGATTTTCCATTGTTTTGCAGGTCTGGGTACACTTTGTCTTTCAGTTGCTTCTGATTACCGACACATTTACCAAGCGCAGTTGGAATCTTAATTGTGTCAGGTGAAGAAGTGATAGGAAACTGACCATTACCGATTTGGAGAAGCAATTTTGAGAAGTCTGCTGCAGCTGTGTTATCAGAGATATAGGCTCTCATATTAGTAGTCAGTCTCTTCACTATAACGTGCCTCCAGAGATAGGATTGTTTCAAACTTGCATTGACAATGTTAGCCCTTGTGCCATTTTTAACCACTGGGAGGATTTGACGGAAATCACCGCAAAATAAGGTTGGAATGCCACCCATGGGATTCTTGTTTTCTGTGATGTCTTGCAGTGTTCGGTCAATTGCTTCATAAGCACTCTTGTGCGTCATTGGGGCTTCGTCTACAATGATTGCAGAGGTGTCTCTAATTACATTTGCCAAGGCTGAGTTACCAGTAATTTTGCAAACTGGCTGATCCATTCGATGAGTATCCAAGGGTACTTTAAAAGTGCTGTGAAGAGTGCGGCCACCTTGTAGTAGAGTAGCAGCAATGCCACTGAATGCTGTTGCAAGCACAATCTTTCTCATGGATCTAATCTTTGCAAGGATCAAATTGATTACAAAAGTCTTGCCCGTACCACCTGGAGCATCAAGAAACATCATGTTTTTGTTCATTTCACCTTGTGCTTCCAACATTGCCATGAATGAATTGTAAACTTCTCTTTGAGAATCGGTCAGTTTTTCTTGCATATTTTCTGCTTGTAGGGAAAGTTCTTCAAGATTATAAGTAACTTCACGTTGATACTCTCTCGCGAGTCTTTCATCTCTCCCTTGCGTTGGTGCAGGTAATCCATAGCTTGCCAATGGTTGACCGCACATAAGGAGAACTTTTTCTTCAATTAGACAAAGAGTTTTATTGTAGATGTCCTCATTAAAATCTGCTTCTGGATTGTTAACTTCTTGCCTGTATCTGTGAAGAATGTCTTCAGATATTACATCACGAAAAGCCATCCAGATCTCAAGAGGATTTTTTGGCTCACAGGCTGTTAAAATTATCACAAATAGGCTTCGCAAATTTGAAGGTGATTGAGTGGCACTTGCCTCTCCTACTGCTTGATGCAAGTGATGGTCATTTTCTAGAAGGCCTCGAGCAAGGCATGCTGCTCTGTATGTTTCAAACACCTGACCATTGTATGCTCGCAAATTTTGAAATGAAGTTGGACCAGCAACCTCATTGAGCAACAGGCGTAAGAAATAACACTCCCCTGCTTTTGGACTAATCGTGTAGATTCTCCCAATGCATGGTGCCTTCCATACATCATCATTTTCAGTACCTTCAACTTGTACCCCACGCATTCTTCTCATCCATTTCTTTGTCGATTTGTTCCAAGTGTAAAACTCAGGGACTTCTGCGTATTTGAGACCCCTTGCAAAGTCATCCTCATGGCAGAGTTGAAAAAATGCTGTCAAAGTTGTGGCAGGCGGTGGAACTTGGGCTCGTTCCAGAGCAGTATCAGCTGAGAACATGACACGCTGCCCATTTTCAAGATGAACAGAAAGTTGTACAATTGGGGGGAAATGTTCATAGATGGGATGTTCCAATATCCTCCAGGCCGCCTCTGAACTGCCGACATACCTTGCATTCTGGAACTGCTGGATCTCATCCACAATGTGACTTTGTACTTGGCCTTGGTGGTTAGCTGCTCCATCAGTTCTTTGTAGTTCAAACACTGCTTGATCACATCCTTTATTCACGTATTTGAGGACATATTTGATGCTTTGGATCGAGCTGCAAATTTCTACGTTAATGTGAGCGTTGAACTGCTGAAGGAGGACCTTGTTGTATGGAACAATCCACTGGTTTTTTATTTCTTGATTAACATACCGACCATTTCTCTTCATCCTTATTGTACCAGTCTGGCCTCCATCTTCTGGTTTTCTTCGCCTGTACTTGGGGTAAGAGTCTTGGCCTTGCTCGGTACACTGAAGAAATTCTTTTGGGTATTTTTTGGAACATTTGTTGTCAATCATACATGGACAATTTGATTTAATGGTCCACAAGGTCCATGCACCATATGTGCCATCACTTTAGCATGAAGATCAGGATCTTCCTCTTTGTCAGGGATCTCTGCATATCTGCAGAGATCCATTTTTTCTGGTAGAAGTTTGTCCTCTGGGGCCTGCCAGGTGAGGATGTGTGCATGCGGCAGTCCTCTTTTTTGATATTCAATACTGTACAGGAAAGCCCTCAGCCTGCCAAATCCTCCCTTTTTAATAAATTCAAGTAACTTTTTTAGCTTCTGCCTGAAAACCCTGGCAACAATATCTGGACGATCCTGAGGGTCTTGCCCTTGAAGACAATTTTCTGTAATTTCTGTCCACTTTGGATTTGTTGTGAACGTGATGAAGAGGTCAGCTCGGCCCATTCGCCGAACATATGCCATGGCATCACTTTGACGCTCAAACATGTATCGAGGGCCTCCTGTATAAGTTGCCGGAAGTACAACTCGTTGACCAAACTGTTCTGGATTCCCATCCTCCCTAAGAATTGAATCTCTCAAGTTGCTATAATTGTCAGCTCTCAGGGTCTGTTGCTCACGCCTCAGGAACTGTAAACGTTCTGTTTCAATCTTGCAGTACACATCCACCAGCCATTGTTGAAATAGCCTTCGGTACCAGAGAAAATAGTTTCCAGGCCGAGTCATTAAATGGTACGAATAAAATTGCTGTTGGGTAACTTTTCGCCCATTGGATGCCTTCATGTAGATGTTGTAAGATGGAGAACCATAGGGGTACATTAACGGGTACATTAAAGTATCGTAGAGGGGATGTAGTTCGGAGATCCATTTTAATGTATCATTTCTAAAACGCAAGACAATATCCCGGTTAGCTGTTGGTTCATTCTCCATTAATATTCCAATCTCATACGTTGTTGTTGGAGCATTGAATCGCCGTGGATGCTCTTCTTGCGGCCTTCGGTCTTCCCTTATGACAACTTTATGTTCTACCAAGTGTTCTTCTTCAATCCTCTCCTTTGTTGTTTTCAGCTGACAAATAAAGCTGTTGTTCTCATGTAAAAATTCAGTCAGACTTTGGAGAATGTCTCTATTGAGTCTACTGTCACGTCCCCGATTATGTAGTTCCTCTTCCAGACTATCCAAGAAGTAGACTTGAATAAACTTTGCTGTTTCATCTTCAGGTGGTAAAAGACTCCCAATCTGGTGGCAAACCTGGCCTCGAATTCTAAAAGAAGGATTCCACCCATGTACTGCCGCAATTTTGTGACCAAATGATGTCATTGCAAAACAATTGTTTTAACAGCGTAGATTTTGCAGAAAATCTTTAGAGATGGGACCATTGCCGGAGAGCAAATCTTGAAGCAACTGAGGCAGTGGTGGAAAGCTATCAAGCACAACTTTGCCAGAAGAACAACAACAACCAGGGGTTTCTCCTTTAAATTTTACAGCTGAGCAATGTTGACATACTTTGTCCATTTTTCCTATATCAGCTGTAGTGAGAGAGTCATTTTTGTTGTAGAGCAATCCTTTTCTATTGCAGTGTTCTATTTCATGGTGTCTAAAAGCAGTCATTCGTTGTCTAGCTGCCTCGTTTTCTGTCAATTGCTGGGGCAAAGTCATACTCTCTCTCCATGCAGCCTCTCGTTGTTGCCCTTGGTATAGGCGAAAGCTTCGTTGGGTTTCCGATTCATTCTGATGTCGTTGAGCCACTCTCAACTGACCTTGTGTACGTCTACTTACCTCATATAATTCATTCGATCGTAATATTGCTTCTCTTTCCAGTGCATATCTTTGCCTTTCTTGAATTTCATCTTGTGACGAATTTAACCGCCTTACAGCATGTCTAGTTCTGTCAGCTTCACGTTGGGTTTCTCTTTCCAAATCTGACAGTCTTGCTCTCCTTTCTCTTTGACGTATCCTGTTAAGTTCTAGACGTCTTTCTCTATCTGAATTGTTTTCATTGGAGCGAATTGCAGCAACTCTTAGTCTATTAGCTTCCAATCTTTCCATTCTTTCTTCCTCACTTTCGTTTCTACTTCGTTTGGATGGCATAATTTCGGTTTTAAACGGAATTGTTTAACGATATTAATGATTGTAAATTAATTAAGCGTAAAGGAAATGTATACTAACTGAAATGGATGAACTATAAATAATATTTCTGAATAGTACAATTATAAACAATTATATTGTACCTATTTACTATGCCTCCCCACGGGACAGAGTTAGACACCAGGGTCGTTTTTTAACGTGGAGAAAAGGTACAAAAATAAAAATTGTCTCAGTCGTGAAGGATTTATCCTCCACCGAAAGAGAACAAGAAAATGAAGTGCAGCATCTGAAGAACAGATACTACACTTTGATCTTGACCAAAAGGAATGAATAAAAGCGACCTACGTGTGACTCATTACTTCCGGGTGTAAACGTCACAATCTAAAAGTAATAATTAAAAAAAAAAAAGTAAATGTAAAATAAATGTAATACCAACTTAGGTTAACTAAGTAAACAGTACAATTAAAACAGTTCTATTAAAACAAATAATTACTAAGATCTAGGTAATTGTTAGTCTCATTGTTATGGTT
Organism: Euprymna scolopes; assembly: GCF_053919585.1. Lineage (NCBI taxonomy): Eukaryota > Metazoa > Mollusca > Cephalopoda > Sepiida > Sepiolidae > Euprymna > Euprymna scolopes. Next base: position 38,131,372 of record NC_136488.1, read on the forward strand.
TTAAAGAAAAAAATGTGTACAAAAAAGTTCTGCTTTTGTGAGTACGTGTATTTCTTTTAAATTACATAACCTTTTTATTTTATTAATTATATCTCTTTTAAATTTATATATTTTGTTAGTAAACTGGAAGAAATTCAGTTGAATAAAACCTTGTTCGTGTTCTTTACGTTAAACTCATATTTTTATAAAAGGTTCATCCGGTTTAAAGAAAGCGCTAAGTTTAAATAAGACTGGAAATAACTAATTCAATATATAAATAGAAAAATGAAATAAATATAAGCTTTAAGTCTTAAGATAGTAATAATCAAAATGTAATAAATTATTTGTAGTTCAAATCTATGATAAGACAGGCTTTCGAAATAGGCTCGACCAGAAAGATTAAATTGGAACGAAATTATAATCTCCGTGCCATTTTCAAAACAACCCCACAAAAGTAACGATATCCTGCAGTTGGTTAAATGACAATGGTTGTAAGAAAAATGTAAAAGAAAATGCGCTTATCTGTTTATTTTGACCTGCTTTATTTAATTAAAAAAACATTGGCTATAACTGGAAGAGAGCGTTATGTTTTGGGGGTTGTTTAAAAAATAGAATGGAAATAAAGTTAGTTCCGTTTTAATTGTCTTTAATTGCGGCAAGCGCTAACAAAATCGAAAAATCACTGTTTACATTCGAAATGTTAACTTTTATAGGTTTACAGGTTTGCTGACAAGGCTGGGGGTGTTTAATACAATTATTTTACTAAATTGATTTTTTTCATTTAAAAATAAAATTATTTCTTTTTTAATAAAGTTTTATTTTAAAATATTTGTTTTTGTTTATTTATATAAAATTACGATAGTTGAATTGTATTCTTTCAATTATATTGGCAAGTAAAATATAAAAGATTAAAACGGAACGAAATTGAAATTTCCATTACATTTTCAATACAATCCCAAAACATAAAGCTTTCCTCGCCAATGAATTGTTTTGATAATATACGTAAAGTGAAATAAATCGAATATAAAATTAAATGAAAATATATTAAATAATTAAATGTTAAATAGATTTTGTAAATAGTACAGTTGAAATGATTAGAATATTTCCAATATGTAATAAGGTCGAGGTAATTAGTTAAAGAGATTTAATATAATGTGATATGCAAATGAGCATAAGTCATTCGATATGGGGGTGGTTTGTAGACTAGTATATAAAGAAATTAGGCATTGATTCTTATGTCTCCTATAACAGAAACATCCTAAAATGGGTTCTAATGTTTCTCTACCAGGAGAGATCTACCCTCTTACCTCCTTTATATTTCGTTGATGATGGAGAGCTGTACACACAGACAGAAACACACGAACCCTATTACTTTATAAAAATATAGATGTAGCAATCAAATTTGCCGTTAGATGCACGTCCTGTGACCCTAATCAATACTAATTCTTAAAAAAGCCATACCTTCATAAACTTCATACCTGTGTATCCTAGAGATGCACCTCAATTTCAGCATTAAATATAGAGTGATACTCCTCACCTCCAATAAACAAAATAACATCTATAGAATCGGTAATGATACTTTATCTGAAATCCAATCATGTCTGGTCATACAAATACGGTTTCACAAACAAAACCTACAAAAATATTTTCTGCATTGTCGAATGACGATAAAACATAACGTGCTGGACTTAAATTTAGGAGACAAATCAGACCTAGCGGAGTTTATTTGTATCAAAGTATATCGAAGGGCAATCAAGGTTTGATTTTATTATCTTATGAGTCCAATTTTATGTTCTTATCTGGTCTTCCATTATCGGGTTCATATCGAATGATATATATATCAGGTTGACAAAAAAATTCTTGCAGTTTTTACTTAAATTTAGATGAACATATTTTGGCTCAAACAAAAATTTATTGATCGAAATAAGCACCAGCAGAATCAATACACTTTTGCCAATTTTTCCTCACAACTTCCCCTGAATTATGTTCATGTCCGTTCTATCTCCTCTGGGATCCTCCGACCACTCTGTTGTAGCAGTTAAGATAAAAATGAAATGTAATAACTCTTCAGACGTACCTCTCCACCGTACTGTATATCGATACTCTATGGCTGACTGGCATAGCTTCCGTACATTCACATCTGATCTACCTCTGCATTCCATGTTTAAAAAGGACGTGTCCTCCATAGTATCAGACCTGACCGAATGGTTAATTGTAGGCATAGACAGATTCATACTATCAAAAAAATTCCAACAAAAACCTTACAGCCAGCCATGGTTTTCCCCAGAATGTGCTGCTGCCATTGCGCACAGAAACCACTTTTTCCATAGCTACCAACGTAATAGATGTAGTGAGACTAAAGCTGCTTTCAGGAGTTTATTTGTATCAAAGTATATCGAAGGACAATCAAAGTTTGATTTTATTATCTTATGAGTCCAATTTTGTGTTTTTATCTGGTCTTCCATTATCGGGTTCATATCGAATGATTTCATATAAAAAATTCTTGCAGTTTTTAACTTTTAAATTTAGATGAACATATTTCGGATCAAACAAAAATTTATTGATCGAAATAAGCACCAGCAGAATCAACACACTTGTGCCAACGCGAAACAAGTGTAGCAAATTTCCCCATCACGGGAATTTCAAGCAACCCAAAATAAGCAATAAATAAAAATACACCTTTTTCATCAGTATCAAATATTTTAACTTCCGGTTGATTTGAATCACACATTTAAAACTTTGAGATCACAGATTTTTTATTAAAGAAAAACGTTTTATTATTTTTAAAATGGGGTTTTATTTACTAGCAGTTTAAAATAAAAAAAACATTGAGAGAAATATTTATCTCTGGATTGGTTAGCACAAGGAGATGGCAAATACGTAAAACTTTTTTCTTTTAAATTTTGTAAACTTGACAGAATAAAAAAGTTTACATTTTTTTTCTGAAAGTAAAATATATAAACAAACGAAAAAAAAAAATGTTAAAAATGCATAGTTTTATTTACAAATCTGTTTATAACTTCTGTTTTTATATAAAAAAAACTTTATTTGCTTACCTACTTTTACCATTAAAAAGGGGCTTTTTATTTACAAGTTTTTAGCAAAATGTTTTTTTAATTATGTGCATATAACAAAACGTGCTTGTGAATAAAACTATTAAAAATATTTTTAGGATTTTAATTTATTATTCTTGTAAATAAATATCTAACATGATCTTAATTTTTTTTTTAAATAAATATTTTCCCATACCAAAAGACCAAGTTTGTGTCTACCTTTAATAACCGGAAATAACAGTTAAAAAATATTGTGTTGTTGAAAATAGTGTCCGTTGCTTAGTGGTAGTTGCTTAGTGGTAGTTGCTTATTTTGGGGTACCAGAGTTTTCTTGCTGTGTTGCGTTTTAAAATTGATTTTTTATGGTGATGGAGGAGTATGACTGGCCTAATGGATACCGTTTCAGACTATGAAATCACTGGCGCCAAGTTCACATCCTCCTGAATCAATTCTGATCATTTACTCACTAATGATAAAAATGTTAACTTACAAGTTGTCATCATCTATGGGATAAAATATTAACTTGTGTTCAATAAATTGTATGCACTATGTATCCATGTGGTCCAAAATTTGTCTAAATGAGACTTTTTTGGTAAAAATCCACTATTATGATTCTTTGTGCTCCTAAACCAGAATAAAACAGTGATTTTCGTACATTTGTTTTGTTGTTGATAGTTTGATTCATCCATTTTATTTTTCTGATCAACAACTGAAAACCTTGACACACATTTTTGAAAGAGATTTTTTTTTTTTTTTGCACAAGGATATATTTGATAGTGTGTCTCATCTGGTTTATTCCCACACTTGCATCATCGATAAAAATGATGCGACATGGCATTGAGCAGGCAGTGTTTCCCTTGAGACTTGTATGCGTCATTACTATTCTTGGAGAGTTTGTATATTTAGATGTGTTTCTCTTTTAAAATATATATGCCAAAGTTGTCTTGCTGTGCTGCGTTTTAAAATTGACTTTTGATGGTGGGGAGGAGTATGACTGGCCTAATGGATACCGGTGCAGACTATGAAATCATTGATATCAGTTTCAAATCCTATTAAATCAATTGTTATGATTTACATACTAAGACCAATGGGAAAGATGTTAACTTATAATTTGCTGTTATCTATGGGATGAAATATTAACTTGTGTTCAATCAATTGTATTCACTATTTATTGTACTGTAGCATAAAATATCACAAAGCAGCTGATATAACATAAAAAGACAAACATATTCTTAACGTACACACATAGTCTTGTATCATAAAGAAAAAAAAACAAGAAAATATATCATAGTAATTTGTGTATGTGTTTAAACGATACTATTTAAAATGTATGTTTTTTTCTACTAAAAATTTATAATAGGAAGAATATAATTGAATATGAAAATCAGTTTTAAATAATACCAGTAATAATATTTAAGAATTCGCCAAAAAGGAATTATTCATTTCCTAAACAAAAAGAAGAATCGACGGTTCATGAACGATAACTCAAAGAGATACATGAAAGCATGCTTATATCATTACATAAAAACAACAATATAATTAGATTCTTACAGAAATATTATTTATATATTATTACGATATGCAATTAATTTAGTAAAATAAATAGTGCAATATTTAATTTAAACACATATAATTGTTAATCTAATAGCTAAAATAGATAAAACAATGTTATAATTTTTTTTAATGGCTTAAGCTAATTTTCTTTTTAGGTTATTATAAAAATGTCTCCATTTTACCAATGTTCTAGGCTGGAATATGTATTATTTTAAAGAAACAGTAGCAAAGTACATTTTGTTATTGCAGAGAACACAATAATAAACAATAATAATAAATTTAAATCGACACGGTAGAATATAATACAGATTTCTCAGATATATTACTATTTTGTCTAACTTTAAAAAATTCGACTTACTTAATTTTATATATTAGATACATTCTGATCAAATTTCATTTTTTAAACACAGAATTACACATTCTGCAGAGAGTTGCAACCTTGGTTGAAGTGAGTGTCCCTAATGATGGAGGTCTGAACAGAGCTGAAAGGGAAAAGCAGACCAAATATCAAGGTCTCATGTATGATATGAAAAGAAACTGGAATCTTAGAGCGATTTCAATCATACCAGTTATTATAGGTACCACAGGGCTTATGAAGAAGAACCTGAAGTCCTACCTAACTAACATTCCTGATAACCAAATGCAAAAGAGATCCAGACAATTACACTTAAGAGAACAACGAGGATACTAAAAAGAGCTCTCGGTTGATTTTAATAAAAAGCAGGGCAATGTTGGCAGCTGGTTTTGCTAGCCCATACCCCGCGTTACAATCTTCAAAGGAAGAAAATTAAAATAAAAAAATAAATAAATAAAAATGCAAGCGTTAGAAAGATGAAGTTAAGGAAGGTTATGGTTTGACAGATATTTTTGAGAGGGCGTCGTAAAAAAAAAACTCTTACATACTTGACAATCTAAAAAAATAAAAAGAAACATAAAATATTGAAAACATAATCACTTTTGTTATTATAACAATAAATTAACACGAGCAACTTAAAATCAAGATTTTATCTTTTCATCACTCTGACCTTCACTCATAACCTGTAATGGAAGACTTACATCAGATCCATTGCCATTGTCATTGGTAAAATGGTTGGATCATTCCGCTGCTCTAGAAGGTATCTCATTCCTGACACTATCCACTACCAAACTAAAGTAGCACTCACCTTAAACGGAGTGAACCAGTTCCTCAGCAGGAGGAAGTTTCACGGAAATATCAAATTCACAAAAGGTTCCCAGTCGCTTGTATATCCTTGTTAAGGAAGATGATGACATTAGGCTTTTGCAGTTCTGATAAGGAAGTGCTGATGTCCTCCTATATATGCTGTGCCTGTTATTCCCAAATGGTCACTTATCTAGTACTGGACAGGTTCAACGTTACTTAACTTTGCTGATCTAACTAGAACCAATGTGTCATGGTTATAATGTTGTATACTTGTGAGAAATAATAGCAGCAGTAATCGTAATATGTGTTTATTGTACCAGTTGTAGTATAGAGTCATTACTCTCTCTTATCTTCTTTAACATTGTGGCTATTGTAATCAACATAATGTGTAAAGTTGGTTTCTTTAGGTCTTTGTAATAGTAATAATAATAATAATAGTGTCATAGCAAAGAAAACAATAACATACACATCTGAGGTTGAAATTTGTAGTTTCATCATATACAGTATTACAACAAGCGTCTTCCTCTCACAAACTTTCTGCAAGAGAACAGAGAAAGAACCCCCAAAACACGTCTACTTTTTCCAAACCAAAACTCAGAGAGGCTAGTTTGTCACATTCAACTCTTCATAATTTATTTTGAATATGTTAACCTTATTTCTAGTAGAAATATTCTACATAACTAACACAGCTGCGAATATGCTATATCTTTATAAAGCCACCATTTGCCATTGTATAGGGTATTACTGCCTTATCTGAGTTGGTGTAACAACCATTAGAATCTTTCCCTTGGACAGAGTGCAAAAACAAAATCTCTAACCTATATAGGTCCTGCACTGTTAGCCAAGATCCAATCCCTGTCACATCACTGTATTGTAGTTCTGTGCTTGTTACTGCCATGGAATGTACTCCAATGACTAACTGCACTTGCACACTTTAAACCAAAATACTCCTAACTCACTTGATGTTGCAATATTTTGGAAGTATAATGGGGTATGATCCCACACAGTTGGACGATTCTATTTATAAACGATGATGCTAGGAACTGACGAATCGAATCAATTCACGTTCTGCTACCAACCAATCAGAAACCAGAATTGCTGCATAAATATTAAACCTTTTCTGTAGCAATTTCACATGTTTTTTTTTCGTCTCGATACGGTAAGAATATTTTGCTCTGTGGAACTGTCTACTACAAACAAGTCACCTTTCAGGACTTGTGTGTAACAACGAACCATCGGAAACTGTTCTGTCTACTGCAAGCCAGTCACCTCTCAAGACTTGTTTAGAACAACGAACCATCTTAAACTGTTCTGAAACTAAACATGGCTTACACTTCTAGACTTGATTAGCAGCAAGATTTCACCACTTCACAAAAGGAATTATCTCTCTGATCCCTATTTCCCCAACTGCATCAACGTGCAGAAATTTAAATATAATGTGACCAAGCAGCTTACTACCCAACTCCCTACCCAAGTTGCCCTCTATAAATATGTCCCCTACCACAGTAGCCCCTTATGGTTCAGACATGTGCATGCAGTGTGATGATGTATAGAGGTGAAATCTGACCAGTGAAGAGTTAAGACATGAGTTTCATGGAGAGAAATGATGTGATAGTTGATATGATGGATGTGTAAAGAAAGTTGTTCGTTCTGATGATTCAATGTGGACAGTATAAGGTGATTGTACAGAACAGGAGATTTTGAAGCTATGATCACGTTGAAAAAATGGATGAGAGTTCTTGGCTCAGGAGATGCAGAACAGTTAAAGTAGCAGGCCCAGTTCACAGAGGAAGGCCAAGGAAAACATGAGAGAAAGTGATAAGTGAGAAAGAGGGATACATAAACACACGTGTGAATTCGATTTTTAAAGCCGTCCAACATATGCCAGCATGTAAAACAGGCATTTAATTAATGTTGTTGTTGTTGTTGTTGTTCATGATGATGATGATGATGATTTGTTTAGAACTGTCCAACTGTTAATACTGTGGGACTACTATCCGACTGTTAATACTGTGGGACTACTTCCCAACTGACTATAACATGATCGTTTTCAAGTGTAATGTAAATAATTTTTTTAAAAATAATTAAACCTTACCCAAGTTCCACCATTAACAATCATCACGGTGTTGTCTCACCGTCTACCCGACAGTCATTAATTCTTATCCTCGAGTGGCCCTTGGGTCTCGATAAGCGATGCCACCCTCTCCTCCTCGTAGGAAATGACATGTTTTGATTCCACCGTATTACTATACATCAACTAAAATGAAATTGAACTCCTATAAAATAAAAACCACCTGTTCTATCTTCTTATCGTATAACAAGTTATGTTCATCTTAAACTTTATATCATTACTAGTGGGAGTGACGCCCGGCTTTGCCCGGACGTAAAATATGTTTAAATATGATATTTCGATTTGTCCAGTTTCGTATATATTATTTTCGAGTCGTGATTTAAAAAATAAAATAAATATATTTAGATGCCATCAGCTAGAATCGAAAGCAAAACTGCAGCATTCAAAGCTGGTGATGTACCAACGTGACACGCACATAAACTGATTAAAAATTAAAAATTAAAAATAAACTAAGATGAATATACAAAATGTTTAACGAATTTTCAATTTTGACTCATTTTTGACCCTTTAAAAACAATTTTAACCTACTAAATAAATCCATAAATTCAACTACATACAACTACCCATAAAAGAACAGCCCGTAAAAAATCCAATCATTTGAGGCACCTAGCGCCGCTATGCGAATTTTAGTTTCGAAGGAGACATCGTTTGAAAATATGGAAACAGGCAGACTGACAGACAGACCGATAGACAGACATATAGTTGTTTATATATTGGATTTTAAAATATTCATATTATTTCCTTGTTTATTCCAATCGATTGTTCAAATTATTTAAAATTTAATTAATTATTTTAAATAAAATTCATTAAAAAATTGCTTATTGTCAGTCGTCTTCTGCAGAAATGGGCTGTCAATTGCTTAGGGGTTTGTTTAATAACTAGTAATAGTAAATTTCAAAATTTGAATATTGACAACATGTGGGTACGAATACAAAAATAAAACATACATTTTAAAATTATTGTGAAACATTTTCTCAAATGAGCTTATTGTCATCATGATACTAGTGTTTTCTTAATAATTCATAATCAAAAAAAATGTTCGTTTTTCACTTGTTTAGATAATTTTTTAATCAAAATAATTCATATTTTTTAAAATAATTCATATTTTTTATTTCTCTCATGCTGTTTACAATTTGACCAAAATTTATTTGTAGTTTTTATTGATTTATTTTTCTTTGATTTTTGTTTATTTCCTTTTTTAATGATATTTAATGAAGAAAAAAAAAATTAATGAAAAAAAAAAATATTTAATGAAGAAAAAAAAAGAGCAAGAGTGTGCAAAAAAAATATCATTTCTGTCCCCAAATTTTAAGAAATGTTTTTAGATGATGAACATTTTTTTCAAGAAAGCCGGCAATTTTACCTGCAAGCCACAGGATCGGCGCTCGTAAATCGAATATATATATATATATATATATATATATATATATATATATATATATATATATATATATATATATATATATATATATAATTATTACAATAATATCTTTTAAATACCTACAGACAAATATATATATATATATATATATATATATATATATATATATATATAAACATAAACATATATATATATATATATATATATATATATATATATATATATATATATATATATATATATTTGGTAAAACTGGTAATTAGTAAAAACCTGAAGAGAGTGCTCAATATTATTGCAGGGCAAATATGTGTCTTATTTATTTATATTTTTATTACAGTTTTATCTGTTTGGTTACATATGTTTCGGATGTTGGTCAGTGTTTACGATCTAACAGCCTCGTCAGACCTTACAGAAATGGTTGGTTAGTATTAGGAAGAATTGTTTTTAGGAGGAATACGGAAAAAAAGAGGGGGAGTTTGGAGTAGGAGATAATAGTCGGGTAATGACAATATTTCAGTTTTGAAGTTTAAAGTATATTAGGTTGTATTGTATGTGGGGGTAGCAGATTCAGGTAGGCTTGGGTGGAGATATGTGTATATAGGGAGGGGGTGGAGAGAGGATGGTAAAGAGAAAAGAAAAAGAGAGGGGTAATGAGAGGAGAGGGGGGGTAAAAGTTTCAATTTTTGGGGTTTAAAATTTTGACTACTTTTTTCCTGTTCGACAAGGTATATTAATTAGATGAGAGGGGGGGGAGAGATGGGAGGAAATGGAGAGAGAGGAGAGGGGGTTAGTATAGCTGTCATTTTTGGCAGTTACAGAGTTACGTGGTCGTTGTTCATTTCATACAGACGTTGACGCACGCATAAGAGCGTATAATACATATACATACATATTACAGACCAATGTGTAGACACATAGGCACATATATATAAAAACAATGCCTATGCAGATGTATATGGGTCTACATGCAGATATATACGCACATACACGCAACTCGTACACATATATATATACTCGCATATATATACAGATATAAGTACATGCTCACACATAAATAAGCATACACACACGCATCCGAGTACATATACGTGGATATACAGATCTCCAGTAAGAAGTAGATGCATACATACACATACACAGACATATACATACAAGTACACACATACGCACGGGCTCATGCACACGTATACATAATTACCTAAAAATATATATTTATAAAATATAAATATGTAGACCCATATAGGCACATATATATACACATATACACAAATATATGCATATCCACACATGCACATACATACATACGCATACCGGCATGGATACATCTATGCCTAGTAAATAAAGTAAAGTTAGGATAAATAAATAAATAAATAAATAAATAATAATAATAATAATAATAATAATAAATAAATAAGTGAGTACATTGTTTAATTTAGTTAAGTTATTTTAGTTAATACTGCGAGGGTTATATAATATATATAAGCATATACAAGAATACATATTCATAAAAATATAAACATGCATACACATACAGACATATATACATATATACACAGAGATGCGTGTATTTATGCTGAGTAAGTAAGGTAAAGTTAGGGTAGATAAATGAATGAATAGATAAAGGATAAATAAGCGGGTGTAGATAATGCAAGGTTAGGTGGACATGTTGAAGTTATGTTCGAAATGCATGTTGTTGATTTAATTTTTAGGGGTCTACATTGATTTGCTTTGCTTATTATTAGGTTCATATACATAGAGGGGGGCTCTTAACATGTTGCCTTGGGCACTGGGCAGTGGCTATGTTTATCAGTGTGAAGTATGTTGTGGGTATAGGCATACAGACACATATATGTATATAAATCCAGGCATAGCTACATCTGTACATATATGTTCACTCATGCGCATGTACATAGGCACACATACCTTATCGAACAGGAAAAAAAAGTAGTCAAAATTTTAAAACTAAAAAAATTATACTCTTTCCCCCCCTCCTCTCATTACCTCCTCTCTTTTTTCTTTTCTCTTTACCATCCTCTCTCCCCCCCTCCCAATATCCACATATCTCCACCCAAGCCTATCTGAATCTGCTACCACCACACACACAATACAACCTAATATACTTTAAACTTAAAAACTGAAATATTGTCATTACCCGCCTTCCCCCTCTATTATCTCCTACCTCCAAACTCCCCCTCTTTTTTTTCCGTATTCCTCCTAAAAACAATTTTTTCCTCATAGTAACCAACCATTTCTGTAAGATCTGACGAGGCTGTTAGATCGTAAACACAGTCCAACATCTGAAACACATGTAACCAAACAGATAAAACGGTAATAAACACACACACACACACACACACACACACACACACACACACACACACACACACACACACAGATATATATATATATAAAGAGATTAGAACAACAGTCTAAAGAGCAGAGTGTATTTTAATGTATAAGTAAATGCATTAATACAATTAAAAGAAAACAGTAGTCGTTGTAATGTAGATATATAATAAGCTCGATAGGCATAGATATCCTAGAGCTATTTTAATATTGAGTAAAATGATTGATAATTAAAATGAAAAATTAAAAATCGGTTTCAGAAGGAAGAACAAACAAAATCAATAAATTGCATGATCGTTTCGGAAACGATGCTTTTATTGAGACGGACAATACCTCTTGGACAATAATTTTATCATTTGATTTTATAAAACAAAGTCTCCTCATCAGCACAAAGAGTGGGTGGGGGATTAAAGACACCAAAACTAAAACTAGCATTTTTTAAGTAAGGCAGATATATCCTTTATTCGTCCTCCTTTAAGTCTGTAAGTATCAACATCAATGCATTCATTGGGATGTTTACTGTAGTTCATATATATATATATATATATATATATATATATATATATATATATATATATATATATATATATATATAACCTTTTATAAAATACAGCAGTTTCGTAAATAACAAACACTTCCGTTTTGGTGGCAAAAACGAATGACACAGGTAAGGAAGACATTTTTCTATAACACAAATGGGTTAGTCAAATTAATCTGGAGCAAGAAACTAGATCCAATATTCGAAACATTTTTTTACTTTTTTTTTAACGGAGGTGGTATTTGATAAACACTGCTGGAGAGCTATGGTTTGATATACTATTTTGTTTTTAAATACCCAAAACAGTGTTTTATGATAAACAACTGATGATCCTTAAAATAATATTGGGACTAGCATGGATTATTGGAAGCAAACTAACACAGTGGTTGCAAGAGATTGATTGACTTACTAGCAACATAGTTTTCTAACGAAGCAGTTGGGATTATTATTTTTATTTTAAAGATATTTTTAAATGGTTGAAAAACTTGTAAGACTATATATACATATATATGTGTGTGTGTGTGTGTGTGTGTGTGTGTGTGTGTGTGTGTGTGTGAAGAGAGAGAGAGAGAGAGAGAGAGAGAGAGAGAGAGAGAGAGAGGAGCGACTAGATGAAAAAGAGAGAAAGGGACGAATGGCCATAGGAGCCGTTCTAATTATTTATTTTGTAAGAATATTTTGTTTATTATTAATTTTCGAATCTATTCTCTTACAACTAGCCAAAGATTTGTTAATTACGTTTTGAATATACTGAAGCAGAATTCTCCTATTCCTCCTAAACAAACTTTGATATTCCAAATTTTGATTTTTTGCTATATAAGGAATCATTGGAGACCTACACTTTTAAATAGTTAGGCAAAATGATCACTCTCTGCCCCACCGCAAGGTTTTAGTTTATTTATTGTTTTATAAGTTCATTGAATAGTGCAAAACGCACCCCTCCTTATGATAGAGACATAAAAGCCATCCCTGTTTATTTGCATTCACGATACAGGATACAGGATGAACTAAGATGATAACACTTTGAGATTAGCTATTAGCCAATCAGAGACTGTTCAGCTCGCATCAAATTATCCGAATGATTGAGTCAGATCACGGTTGGTGGTCGGATCCACCTTACTGTGCATGGGTTCTTACTTATTTTTCAAGGGTATGATTTTTTTGTTGTTTTTCTTCCTCGCGTGGTATCGCATCCCATGGTTCATGACATTAAAAGTGAAACAACCTACTATGATATTGAGGCATACGCAGTAGGATAAATCTGACTAAATCGTGCCGACCATTTTATACCTGTGAACAGCATGCAAAACAATCTCTGATTGGCCAAAGCAAATTTATGTACCATTATAAAAGTGAGCTCAAACTCTTCATGTTTTTTTCTCCGTTACACACACACACACACACACACACACACACACACACACACACAATTATGGCTATAATTTTTACAAGGGTTGTGAATAAAGAATTAATAACTCCACCACTTCATTTCGAAGTCGCTTTTGAACTCTATCTTGGCAAAAGAGAGATTTGTGGGCATTCCCCAGATAAGTCAACAATATCCAGTCTTAGGAATATCAGACCTTTATATATGTAAAATATTGCAATCATTGGTACCGAACTAAATATATGTCTTCAGTTTAAAATCTAGTTTACATCTGTCTTAAAAGGTTATAAACACAGAAGAAAATCGGTGTCTGAGCGTTGATCCTTTGAATGGGACCAGGCTAGTTGTAGAGTTTATAAATTTTACAAGACATTTTTAACTCAATAGACGTGCTCCAAGTTCGAATAAAGAGAATCACCAAGATTTTGATCACCAGTTGCTGTCTAAGTTTTAGCCATATGTAATGGTTTATCCTGCGTATATATCGATAAATCATCTCTATATATGATGTCGAAAATCATTGATGAAGACAACACACATTCTAACTCTTTAGTTATTGTTATCATCCTTCATCTTTGTGTATTATTAGATTGTTGTAGTCATTCTGCATTCTATAAAACCAATGTATTTATTTGTGTGCATAATATATACAGGGGTTGGGCAAAATAATGGAAGCACCTTATGAATTTTACATCAACTAACAAGTGTTTTAAATCTATAAAATAAAAATGAAAAATTGCAAAAAATGTTGGTTTTATGTTTTCAGCAAGATACGAGTCTTTCTAGCGTGGTCACAGGAATGTCTACAGGGCCTTTGAGAGGGAAAACCTGTTAGTGCATGACCTTTCTGTCCGCTCTCTTTCCCACATTGGTCATATCTAGAAAATTCAGTTGCACTACATTATATATTCTGAGTAATAGATAATGTAGTGCTTATTTAGAATTACACTTGATTAAAAAAAAAAAGTACAGAAAATTGTTTATGATGTACGTACTCGTTACGGAACGAAAATGTCATATTCCAAAAATCGCATAAATTGATCAAGTAACTTTTTATTAAAAATCAAATTTTACGATTTTTAGCGATTAAATAGTTTTAATTATTTTGAATACATACAAAATCTCTGTAGTCGAATTGAATTGTCACCCTTGCATTTTGGCAATATGAAACAATATGGCCGCTTCATGGCTTTTTAATATTATTCGATTTTCTTAATTAAAAAACACTACTTGATCAATTTACGCTTTTGTTTCTAAACAGATAAAATGAAAACGTTAAGACATATGTTCTTTAATTATCCATGAAATTTCTATGATCTTTGTTAGCAATACATTAATTCTCAATATTATAATATAAATTCTCAGGCTATATCTTACCTGTTATTCCACAATGTGTCTAGTGGTTTTCTGTAAATGAATCCACTTACATATCTTGTCAATACAAAAGAAAACCAATGATTACTGTTTTATGTAATAGAGAATATTTCGGGAGATTGGCCTTTTTTTTTTTTTTTTTTTTTACACAGTGATCACCACTTATCAAGGCCCGGAAGCCACTCAGGGATAAGGGTTATTGCAAGTACATTACGTTAGTGTGGAGATTTGATGAAGTGTTTACTTAAGGGGGCGGTTCATTAGGAATTTGTTAACATTGGACTTGAAGACATCCAAGTTGGAGTCCGGAGGGAAGCAGGCAGACGGAACAGAGTTCCACAGGAGTGCAGTTCTAAGAAAGAAGCTTTGTTCATGGAATCCGCGTTTTGATTTAGGCACAGATATAGAGTGGGGGAAAGTTTTCACAGTGGATTCAGCTAGACGGGTGTTTTTCGTGAAAGATTGGCGAGGGGGGACCAGGGATTGGAGTTCAGACGAGCACCTGCCATGAAAATAACGATAAAACAAGGATAGGCTCGCAACGTCTCTTCTGTGGGAGAGGGGTTGCAGGGTAGAGAAAAGGGCATCCCCCACTAAGCCACGAAGTCTATTTTATACTCTGTCAAGGCATGATAGGCTGTTTTTGGCAGCTCGTGCCCAGATATGGCAACAGTATTCCATCCTTGGACGTACTTGGCTTTTATATAGATAGAGAATTGCATCAGTAGTGAGATATCTTCTGGAGCGGTAGAAGGATCCCACCATCTTTCCAGCGACCTTGGCAACAGACTTGATGTACGTGTTCCATTTCAGATCAGGAGTAAAGGTCGAACCCAGAAGCTTGTCAAAACACGGGGCCTCACCCAGACGAGAGCCATCCATCACAATTGATGCCAGCTGGGGATCAGAGCGTTGATGATGTAAAGATAGGAGTTTGGTTTTGGATGCATTAAAGGTAACCAGCCACATCTTCCCCCACTGAACCACACGCTCGAGATCAGAGGAGAGAGAATCAGAGAGAACTTTGTCATTTACAGCCTTTGATGTGTTGCCGTAGATGGTCGTGTGATCAGCATAGATGTCAACGAATGATTTAAGTATGTGTTTAGGGAGGTCATTGATGTAGATCAGGAAGAGAGTTGGGCCCAGGATTGACCCCTGAGGGACTCCAGCATTTATATTGCAGGCCTCCGATTTTTGTCCATCTACTACTACTCTTATGAGCCTATCGGAGAGAAATGATTTAATGATTGAGAAAACATTTCCAGTTATACCGTAGCTGGAAATCTTGTGAAGTAGACCCTTGTGCCATACCTTGTCGAAGGCCTTTGATATGTCAAGAGCAATTGCCCTAGAAAGGAAGCCTTTGTCAAGAGATTCACTAATCCTGTGAGATATAACCGTCAGCACATCTGCGGTAGATCTTGCAGAGCGGAAACCATATTGTGTGTCACTAAGAAGTCACCTTAATTCCCACTGTTGTTTAGTGTTTGTGTGTGTACACACACACACACACACACACACATACACATATATTAGTAAGTTATAAAAATATATATGGTAATTAAGCGATATAGAATATTCCGCATTTTATTCTCGTGAGAATTCATCAGGCATGCATTTTTTTTTATATACGCACTCGCTATTGAAATTTTAGTTAGCCAATCAGCTTCCTAGTTTCCACCGTGCCCATCCTAATCAGTTCCCGCCCATTGGCTGATTAGGATGGGCGCGGTGGAAACTAGGAAGCTGATTGGCTAACTGAAAATTCAATAGCGGGTGCGTATATAAAAACATGAGGTAACCACAACTCTTTACATAAGCCTGACGAATTCTCACGAGAATGAAACGCGGAATATTCTGTGTAGCTTAATTGCCATATATATTTTTATAACTTACTGCCTAGCTCTACCTATGCATTGAGCACTGTTAAAGTAAATACTGAAAATTTACACATAAAATTATATTTTCATATATTAATTTATGTGATAGAATTAAGTAGTCATATATATATATATATATATATATATATATATATATATATATATATATAATACATACATGTCTGAATTCGTGAATCGTCTAGTGGAAATCAAATCGATAGATGTTATATAGAGAGGTTTGAAACACCGGTAGATATATTTGTGTGTGTGTGTGTGTGTGTGCGCGCGCGCGTGTGTGTGTGTGCATAACTATATATATTTGCATATTGATCTCTAGTGGTTATGTCAATGTGTGTATAACATTTAAAGGACTGTTCACTAGACATTCACAGATTGCAAAACATATGTTCCATTTTAGCCGGGTCTTGGTTCATCTGTTTGGATCATCGAACCTGAAATAAAGCTATTTAACTTCGCCAAAGAAAAAGACCAACACAGAAATCATTGATAAAATAATATTTACATGTTTTTAATTCCGGTAGTCCCTTTTTTCTCGAAGTTGCAAGCACCATTCTTATTCACATTTCCAGTCTGTTAGAGCTGACCCGCCTCCTAGTCAGAGAACCTAACTTCTCTTGTCAGCTCCAAAACCTAACTCCTCTAACTAACTCAATCTCCACATCCTATTCTAAGATCCACATCATCTTAAGTGACCTCTATGACAGACTACGTCAGACTGCTAGAGGTCAGACCTATTTTTAAATTATTGTTATTAATTTAATCGTTCTAAAACTTATTTGGTTTATACTATTTCTCTGAGCATTATCTTTCTAGTTTATATTTATATAAACATTTATTTCAACTAGAATTTTATTTCAAACAACCAATTTATGCTAGGCTAGCAAGGTTATCTGGCATTGTCCGGCATTGCTTATGTTACACCACTTCCAAAGAAAAAGTACTGCTTTAGGAGAATGACCCCTTGAAACCAACTACACTACAATCTTTGTTAAGGTGTCATATTTCTCTTTATTTACAAGTTAAATTAATTTTAGATTGTATTGGCCTTTGTTTTGAAATAGATAAAATGATGATCAACCTTGGAATTTCTTCGATTTCTCTTAGTAATAGATTATTTTTTAATATTGTAGCATAAATTCTCAGGCTGTATCTTGTATACTATTTCCCAATGTGTTCTAGTCACTTTCTATGAATGAATCCATTTACATATTTTGTTAATGCAAAAGAAAACCAAGAAGAGTATTTGAGAGAGAGAGAGAGAGAGAGAGAGAGAGAGAGAGAGAGAGAGAGAGAGAGAGAGAGAACTTCCTTGGTTAAAAATCTCACTACTCTCCTATTGAAATTACGACGATAAAGAATCTCAAGAGAAATAAATAGGTTTTTCCTCCTGCACATCTAATTGGAAGAAATTTCCAAGTTTAGCTGCAGTGATTGCTGACAAGAGCCGTATAAAAACAGTAGTAAGCCACTCGGGCAAGTAATTTTATAACTGCCGAGTATTTTCTTTTCTTAACCAATGAAATCACTTATTTTTCTGGCCAATCAGAGACGTTTCCTTTTATGAACCAGTTAAGATCATCGTTTTGTTTTTCTGTATGTGTTAATATTTTTATCCATCCTGTTATTTTCTTCTCAGAGGGACTCAATTTGTCAAATTAGGCTCCTCTCTACTTAGTAAATGGGAAGGATTGTAGCCTGATCAAAAATGGCTGCCGACAGCATCTAAACGTTTAGTCCATTTCGTATAGAGTCATTCTCCTGAGTACAATTTCCTGGAAAGTTGTCATCCATTACTTAGCTTGATTATGGTTCACTAAGAATATAAGATAAAAGATATTTTTGAACAAGACTGATAATCCGACAATTGGATCATCCTTTTTTGCTGAAGGTTTTATTTTCTTTTTAGGGTAACCACGTGATATCCAATGACAGCAGACACTTCTAAAGTTTTATGTATACACTAGCCGACTTTGCTGACTCGCTATCACGTTGTAAAGTTCGCTATTTAAAACATTAATATAAACTAGCGGAACTGTGGAAATTCTGCAGCGGAATCTTCCATATGTAATATATTGTTGTTGGGCATTCTGTGGACATTTAGAGTGAATGGAGACCCCCCCCGCGATATTATTGTAGCCCTTTTGTTAAAACTGCAAAAGTGTTTATCTAAGTAATCTGTTTAATGTAGTCTCTGAATATATCTGGTTATTACGGTTTATCTTCAATATTTTTATAAGAGTTTGTGACATATTTCCATTGTATGGACGCCTGGCGTGAATGGAAATCCCACAATATCGTTATGCCATCTTTAGAAATAGACACTACTTTTGGATCCTAGCCAGAAGACCAAGAAAGTATATTTTAGTTTCACACACAACCCAAAACGAGATATTTTTTTTTTTTTTTAACATTGCGTCTTCGGTGATTGGGAGATCCTATTTATTAAAAAGGCAGATAGAAGGTGATAATATACTACGAACATTAAATTAGCGTATCTATATATTAATTTTATGTTCGTAGTATGTTATCACATTCTATCCTCCTTTTAAATAAATAGGATCTCCAGATCGAATAATTTATATTCTGGAAACCGTGACACACGTTAAAGGTACTACGGTATTAATATATAGATAAAAAAATTTCATTAATAACTTATAAACTTATAAACACGATAGAAAATCTTTCACATTTATTTATGTAGATATAATATTAACATTTTGGTAAGGTCGATACAACTTTATCTCTTAATGAGACCATAAAGAAAGAAAAAGAAAAAAGCATGTTTGTCCTGTGGAAAATTTCTCCACTGAAAGGTAGAGGTTAACAAGGATTTCATTCTATGTCGTGCTAATACACTCGACAGCGACTGCCATTTTCAAAAATGGCCAGGAGCTAGCTTACTAGCTAAGGGTTACGGAAGAAGAGCCTCAGAACAATATATTTGCAAACAATTTATTAACAAAGGTTTAATAAGTAAAATGATAGTTAATTGCATTTAGTTCAATAAATAATCGGTTAAAGCACAACGGAAAACAATCCTTACATTGGTAGAGTTAAATTTTGAGGCGGAGATAAATTACAGTCGCATTCCAACCTTGTCGATAAAGGAACTTTTGATCGTCCTCTTCCAAGTAGAGGTCATGGTTGCGAATATATCCGCATAAAATGCCAACACTTCGATCATAGTCGCATTCCGACAGATTCATGGTAGAATAGTTCACGGCTTCGAATATGGTCGCGAAATACGTAGACAAGTTGGTGATGCTTCTTTTGGTGTGAGAGGAGTATTCGTCCAGCAACGACAACAATTTCCGATGGAAGACATTTTTTAAGCAAGCCAGAGTCAGCTTAGAGTTACCATCGCTAATTTTCAGGAGGAAATCTTTCACGCTCACCTTGTTTTCTCCAAACTCCGGAAATAGAACAGAAGATTTACGGAGGGATTTATCGGCGAAGATCTTCTGCGCAAACGATTCAACATCAATTGTTCCTTGCTCGTCCTGAAGGTCGTTAGCCAGAGAGAGCATCGTTGCACTGGTTCTACGCAGAAAAGAAAACTTGTCAGTTGTAGCTTTTCGGTTTTGGGAGGCAGATTTGTACTCTATGGTTAGTCGAGTATCGGGAATCCTTAAATCGGCACCACCGTTGATTAGACGAGTAACGAAGGCGCTGTAGAGGTGCTCTTTGTGATTACCAATTCGGAAGAAACCAAGTGTACAGGTGTTCTTGAAGTTCCCCAGCTTCTCACATAGCTGGTAATGATCGGGCGATTCTAGTTGGGTCAAGAGAGAATTCTCGGAATCCATAGAGAGTAACCAGCTATCAAAGGATTTAATGGGGTAACTGCACATCATGCTACCGTCAGTATAAAGACACTTCCATATCCCGGGACCATATCTTAGAGGCGAAAAGATCCCAGGCACAGACATGGTCATGAAAACGGCGCGTTTGATCGGGAGGTCCGGCGTAAGTTTCGGGTGGCAATAATCCATCGTCTGCTTGTCGACATTGGTCACAACAAGGCAGAGTTCTTTACCGGTCTTCTCATACAACTCTATAAACGTCAAGTCGGGATTAAAGGACAGCGATTCGAGAAGCTCCGCGAACCAAATGAAGAATTTTGTGCCGAAGTTCCAGCCGTAAGTTTCGGAAAAGTTTTCGGGGAAATCTTCACATCCGAGTTGGTCATCGATGATCATATTGTCCAAGTGTTTGTTGAAAGCGTCCTGAATATCATTGGAGTCCAGCCCCAGCGCGAGCAACGAAGCTACGAGACCGCCTGTACCGACACCGGCAAAACGCTTCACCTTTTCTAAGATGCCGACTTTTTCGAGAACCCGTAATGCTCCAGAGTAAGTGAAGGCTTCGGCAGGACCGCTGGCAAACACCAAATTCTCGATGCCATAATCTCGGCATACCAGATCAGCAATTGGCAGAAGTCCTGAAACAGTCTTCTCCTCGGTCGGACGTCTCTGCCTGGATGATTGGCTTCCCATCGCGTACTCTATAATTATTTTCCGTTACGCTTTAACCGATTATTTATTGAACTAAATGCAATTAACTATCATTTTACTTATTAAACCTTTGTTAATAAATTGTTTGCAAATATATTGTTCTGAGGCTCTTCTTCCGTAACCCTTAGCTAGTAAGCTAGCTCCTGGCCATTTTTGAAAATGGCAGTCGCTGTCGAGTGTATTAGCACGACATAGAATGAAATCCTTGTTAACCTCTACCTTTCAGTGGAGAAATTTTCCACACTTTGCAACAATGGTTTGTTGCGACCTGTGACTAGGTAAAAATTGTAGAACCTTGTCGGTCTGGTAATAAGGGTAACGATTCAATTTCCTTCAACTCCAATCCCAAACTGAAATCACCACCAAAATTCAGTTCACTCCACCCCTCTTATAATCCAGTTAGCCAATCAAATAAGTTAAATGTAACATCTACCAATATAAAAAGAGGCATCGCCCACACAAAAGGTTTTTGCTGCCACTCTTCCTGAGAGTCGCAGGTAAGTGCTTCAAGTCTTCTCAACAGTCCAGAATATATTTAAAAAGTACAGGAAAATCTGTATGATTTACATAGCCATGACGGAAAGAAAATATCATATTTAAAAATGACGTAAATGGATCAAGTAGTTTTATTTTTCATAGGTAAAATAATTTTTAAACGATCAATGGGAACATGTAAACTTTTTTTTCGCAAGTTTGATTTATGCTGAATTATCTCCCTTGTTTCTTGAGTTACTCCTCGGTTAAATATAAAATTTTACATGCTTATTTAAAAATAAAACTACTTGATTAATTTATGTGATTTCTGGAATACGATATTTTTCTTATATCACGGATACTTACAGCATACAAATTTTTCTTTTTTTGTTTTAGAGAATTTTGGAAAAGCACCGAAAGAGGAAATCAATTTGGCTTTTCACTTACAGTTTAGAAATAAACTGCAATTTGTCGACAATCAGACTAATCCCTCTAAACAAAGGAATATTTGAACACAAATGCTAAATTGTCCAAGAAAAAACAAATCTTGTAAGACAATAATTTTTGTTATATTAAGGTCAAAACAATCATTTAATTAAAATACAATACCAAATAATAATTAATAAACTGCCATTTTTTAAACCAATATGCAAATTAGTTAACCTTGTGACTGATATTGCATATACATAAAGAGTATATAAATAGATGGTGTGTCTGTTGTGTGAAGTTAAATTAACTTGAAATAGTATGTTTTGACTTTATAATTAGTGCGAGAAACGGGTCTAATTTTGCATTTGTTCATTTAAACAAACAGTATTCAGCTAACAGTTCCAGTGTAACGATATATTGTTAGTCTGAAGGTTTCTTAGGAAAAATAATCTGAACTATCCGCATCAAAAGTTAAAACTAACATTTCCAATATGAGGTAAAGTAATAAAAAATAACTGAGCACAGCGGTAGCAGTATCAGAATTTTGGGGAAATTTTCAGGCGAGTCGCCATTTTGAATATACACCTATATTTCTATCAGATTTTAATAATAGTAAAACGTAATTTAAACCCGTAAATTTTATTTCAATAAAACGAGCAAAGACCAAATTTTAATATCATAAAAGCTTTAATAGATAAATAAACAATTTTATTTATTTTTCCTTCGATTTCTTCACTTAACATTTCACGGAATGTCGAACAAAACACTAGTTGAATCTTACGATATATTTTTAAAATGGCAAAATATATAACTTACCTGGTTAATGAGTAAGATATGCTTTCTTTTAATCTTCCTGTATGAGAATTTATTCATATTTATGTATTATAATCCATGTATTTTTTAAATGGAAGGATTTTTCCAACACACATCGCGACCACGCGTGGCTTTCAAGCAACTTGTAACGACACCGGAAGTGAAAAATTATCTCTTACTTATGTACGGAGGCCTATAAGTGTAAAAAAAAACACTAATTCAGAAACCTTAATAATCTCGATATTGGATTATATTCCTTCAAATTTTCCACTTTTAAAGGTTTTCGGAGGCGCTGAAAACGGAAATAACCATTTATATATACGGCAAACGAAACTAGTAGTTTCCAAGATAAAAATTTTTACAAATGGTCACAAAGTGGGGGGTCACTTTTCTATAATGATGTGACGTCAAATGGGCACCCACTTTATGGCCACATTGCAATGAACAGATTTGGCCGTAATTTTAAAGGAATTTTCGAGGGTGGCTTCATATTGACCCTATATGAATAAAGGGTGGAATTCTTCATATTTACCCTATATGATTAAACAAATATTTAATGTAATAATAACAATAATAATAAACCAAAACACGTCTTCTTTATAATATAAGTTTGTCTAAAATATTATATTCGGTTTATTGGAAAGAACATAAAATTTCACATTGACCCTGAAAATATCGTAAAAATAGAATCAATAGAAAAATTTTGATAGATTTTTAAAGTTTAAAAATTGAAAAATATTGAGTTCGGAAAATTCATTACTGTTTTTAAAAAAAAAAATATATATATTTCTATTACTTTTAAAACAACTGTAATAGTTTATTTTGGAAGTATAATCCATAAAGAAAATAAATAACCCACTTTTAACAGAGAAATTACGAGATTTTTATATTGTATTCGCAGTTTCGTGTTAGGGGTGTCAAAAATTCCTACAAAAATTCTGATACTCACATAGATTCAAAAAATTTGTCAAAAAAACAAATATATAAACACAAAGGCAAGATAAGTTACTTTTCTACCTAACTGGATATATTTTTTGTATTCAGTTACGTTTTTGCCTGACTTAAGGGAGATAACTTGTCCTTTTTTTAATTTTTGTGCCTTTACGCTATCGTAAATAAAAAACTGGGAGTTTTCATTTTTTCATTAACACGAATTACGATATGACGCAGATATGCAATGTTATTTTTTTTTTAATATCTTAAAGAAATACCTGAATTTTTTTTTATTATACTATAAATCTGCATTATCCGATTTCGTCTTTTTTTTATATCGAAAAAAAGGAAACCAGGAATTAAATATAAAAATATAAACTGATCGACCATTAATTACTGGAACATTCTAAACAAAAATTAAGCTTCCACGTAAAAAAAAAAAAAAAAAAAAACACGTGGTTATCGAAAAAAGAAGCATTTAAATTTTGGACTTTACCGGTAAATTTACAGATAAGTGATATTTTTTGTTGTTTTAAATTTGAGTATTTTATTTATTCATGTTTTATCTTCAATTTGTGATATATAAAACGTGCCGAACAAAATTAATTATTAAAATTCTCATAGACATTCCAAAATGGGGGGGGGTGAATTTATAAAACAACGTTTGTCTAAAATATTATATTTAGTTTATCGGAAAGAGCATAAAATTTTACATTCACCCTGAAAAAAACGTAACAATTGAACAAATAGGAAAATTTTGATAGATTTTTAAAGTTTAAAAATTGAAAAATATTCATCTCATAAAAATCAATTGATTTCACTACGTAACAAAATGGCTTCCCAGAGTGCACGCACGCACTTTGTAAACAATGTTTTTTAAACAATGAAAAATAATATTTCTATTATTTTTTAAACAACTTAAATAGTTTATTTTGGAAGCATATTCTATAAAGAAAATAAATAACCCACTTTAGAAAGAGAAATTACGAGTTTTCTATATTTTAATCGCAGTTTTCTGTTAGGGGTGTCAAAAATTCCCCCAAAATTCTGATACTGCTAGCACAGCGGTGTTCTTAACCTAATTTTTGGTGCTGCGTTTCCTAACATTTCTGTAAAATGGCAAATGACTTTAATCGTGGCCTTCGTTATAAAGATGGCCGGCCAGCTGAAAAAATGACGTCATCGCCGAGGTCCCAACAAGCAAGATATGTGGAACTCTTAGACTGTCAATAATGAACAGTAATTTTTACAGACAGCGTTACGAAACTTCAAAATTGGATTAAAATAAAGAAATAAAGAAAGAACACGATGATTTATACTGAAACTCATCTAATATTAATAATAAATAAATAATAAAAAAAATGTTATTTGTTTAAGTATATTAGCAATTGAATATTTCGTTGTATTATAGATTTTAAAGATTAGAATGCGTTCTTTAATTACTTATAAATTACATTTTAAAAAGTGAAGGAACACGATTTGATTTGAAATAAACTTGAAGTTTATTTAATATAATTAAATGAAAATTATGCATGTAAGATTATGAATATTTGAAGCAGAACACAAGCAAAACATTTGATACGAGTTAAGACAATAAACAAATATTAAAATTAAACTTTTTTTTAAATCAAAATGAATATTTTTTTAATCAAAATGAACAATATTTTTTTTTAATCAAAATGAATATTTTTTAATCAAAATGAATATATTTTAATCAAAATGAATATTTTTTTAATCAAAATGAACCACAATATTTTTTCAAAATCAAAAACAATATTTTTAATAAATTCATGAAATTTTGCACAGTAAAAAAATAATTAACCTAAAGAAAAAATCATGTTTCTTATCTAAGATTATTTCACCACATAACAAAAATAACATGCAAAATCATTTTTTTATATCCATATTTTCAGTTTGTTAAAATACGTGGGTTTGTATTACTGTACACATAGATTCGAAAAAGTTGTCAAAAAACAAATATATAACAAATAAATGTTATCAAAGGCAAGATAAGTTACTTTTCTGCCAAACTGAATATATTTTTTGTGTTTTTATTCAATGTAGCATGTTTATTCAGCTCGAAAAACATAGTGTTTACCGATGTATTCGAAAATTCAAGATGGCGTCTCACACCCTCTTTAACACCGTAAGTTTGAAAAAAGGTGTTATAAATAAAAAAACTATTCAAAATACTATTAAAAACCCGCCGAATATATGTCAACCTATGTCACGGTAACATATATTGAGCGAGTTTTTAACAGTATTTTATCCGGTTTTTATTTATAACATCTTTTCCCACACTTACCGTGTTAAAGAGAGAATAAGACGCCATCTTGAATGTTCCAATACATCGGTAAACACTGTATGCTTTTCGAGCTGAATAAACATGTTACATTGAATAAAAACACGAAAAATATATCCAGTTTGGTAGAAAAGTAACTTATCTTGCCTTTGATAACATTTATTTGTTATATATTTGTTTTTTGACAACTTTTTCGAATCTATGTGTACATTAATACAAACCCGTTACTTTTCTACCAAACTGGATATAATTTTCGTGTTTTTATTCAATGTAACATGTTTATTCAGCTCGAAAAACAGTGTTTACCGATGTATTCGAAAATTCCACATGACGTCTGATTCTCTCTTTAACACGGTAAGTTTGGGAAAAGGTGTTATAAATACAAAACCGGTTAAAATACTGTTAAAAACTCGCTCAATATATGTTACCGTGACATAGGTTGACATATATTCGGCGAGTTTTTAATAGTATGTTGTATAGTTTTTATATATAACACCTTATCCCAAACTTACCGTGTTAAAGAGAGAATCAGACGCCATCTTGAATGTTCGAATACATCGGCAAACACTATGTTTTTCGAGCTGAATAAACATGTTACATTGAATAAAAACACGAAAAATATTTGGTAGAAAAGTAACTTATCTTGCCTTTGATAACATTTATTTGTTATATATTTGTTTTTTGACAACTTTTTCGAATCTATGTGTACAGTAATACAAACCCAATTACGTTAATGAAATGAAATGAAAAGACCACGAGTGAACGCGCGTTTTTTTTTTTAGTTTAGTTTCATATATATATATATATATATATATATATATATATATATATATATATATATAAATAAGTATTTTTAAATTTTAGCTTTAAAAAAAAGTTTAAAAATTTTATCAGCCGGCATAATTTATTTTTAAATATTGAAAAATTTCAGGAAAATTAATTTTTGCTAGATTTTTAAATCACGTGTTTTAAAGAATCGATGTTGTCTCGCATTTTCATTAGTTTTGTATGCTGTAAATTTTTTTTTTTTTTAATATTAGCAATTTATTTGAAGCTTCTTCTTTTGAATGGTAAAAAATTTAGGATGATAATATTGAATTAAATTATAGTTACATCGTGTTAAATACAGGGGGGGAGCACGTTAAAACTTACTTTGCTGAATGGAGATGGTGTAAAATCTTTTTTTTTACTGCATTATAATTCTTTATCTTTCGGAAATGAAAATACTGTCACTTTTTGGTCCTTTATGATAATTTCCTCAGCAATTTGGAACGATTCACCGTGAAGGCATTTTAATAAAAAAAAGAAATATTACACTGACTCCAAGACGTTACGAGTGCCTACCGGTGACGACCGGTGTCACCGGTAAGGACTATCCGTGATGACGTCAGCAGATTAAATTATTTTTGCCCACCGGCCATCTTGTCTTTTAAGACGGTCTTGCTTTAATTCATTTTTAGTTTTACTTGTTTTAAATCTTAAAAATATAAAGAAAAATAATTATTTAAATGTTCAGCTATTTTGAAGCACTTGTGCTGTCATAGACACCCACATTCTTTGAATGCACTTTCACATCTCTCATTGATTACACAGTCATGGTTCAGTCTTAAATAGCATTTTCATCATTTAATCTCAACTTAGATTGTCTGCCAGCATTTGAAATGGACATTTAACCGATGATGATGATGATGATGATGATGATATCATGGAAATAATATTCCAACATGATGGAAAATATTTTTAAAAAATCTAAAATACAATGTTTGAAAATGTGTGGTGCGTTTCTGGCCTGAAAATGAATACAGAAAAAAAATTATTTTCGCTTCACACAAGCACCACATATTTTCAAACATTGTGCTTCTATGCTATTTCTTCAAATCAGTTATCTTAAAAAGTCTTGAAATAGAGACGAAAAGTTGATGAGTATATAAAAAACAATATTGGGTTTTCTATTTTTCATTTTACACACACACACACACACACACACACACACACACTCTCTCTCTCTCTCTCTCTCTCTCTCTCTCTCTCTCTCTCTCTTTCTCCCTCTCTCTAATAATAATAATAATAATAATAATAATAATAATGATAATAATAATAATAATAATAATAATAATAAGAAGAAGAAGAAGAAGAAGAAGCTGAACTTTGAAGGACGGAAGCTTATGTTTCAATCCTTCCTCACTTTTAGCCTTTCAAACAGACACAAACAACTTCGAGACACTTTCATCTTATCAATGGTAATAAAAATCTTTCATCTTCTCATCATCCTGGGAATCCATACCTGCGGCTTAAGGCGATAAATACTTCTTAAGAGTGATCGGCTAATATCATGCCAATATGATCGTCGACAGATGATAAAAACAGCAAAAATACAAAACAATATAAAGTGAAGGCCTTTGGGTTCTATTTTATCATAACTGACAAGGAATAAATTTTGTTTGAATTTGGGAAATCATCCTTATTTCTATCTATGTGTCAGATTTATCCTACAATAGATTTCTGCTTCCACTCCAGGGGAGTTCAAAATTGACTTCGAAATCTAGTGAGAGCTGATCTCTTTTATTCCTTACATCCCATTTTTCACACAAGATACTTTGCTAGTCTTGTTCTACTCTATTGAGTATACTCATAGAAGGTGTTTGACTTTCTCTCCATAAAACAGTCAGAGCACGAAATCGCCTTCTTGCCACAAGGGGCGGGGGGTCCGTTCTTCATTCATGTGTTTCGTGTCAGATAGAATTTCCATAAACTCTTGAACACATTACTATGTGACATCTTCCCTGCAGACTACACCATACTAATCTTCAAGTCTACTGTCAACAAGTACCTGTCATAAACAGTCCCATAAGTAATCAAATAGTTCATTGCAGTGATCAATTTCGGCTGACAATACTTCAGTCTAATTAACCCTTGTGCACGAGTGGCTTTTGGCCTTGATAAATGATAAACTAACAGTAAAAAATAACTATTACATTTTTTTCATTTTTACTATTGTCCTCGTCAACATATTTATATTTTTAATGTTGGATAAAACTTAAGATTGAACCTGTATTATTATGCTAATATCTTAAGTGACATGTGTGAGAATCATACTTTTATACATTCGACAATTGTAAATCGGTTAATACTTCTCTGTAGTTGACACCACAGTGACGTGAGCGCGAGAATTACTGCCAGGATTTCTGTCTCGATCAGAACTAGATATTATTTGTCCCACGGGCCACATCTGGCTCAACATCTATCTTCGAATGACTCGTATAAAAAAGTTGCAGGCAATACCCATTTAAGACCACAACAGACATAAAAATCCTTTCTCCTCCAAGTGCCTAGCATCAAGTGAAATTGCCACAAACAGAGCTTCTCTCCATCATCTTACCATCTACGGCGCATATTACTATGAGAGTGCTTCCCTGCGGATTGTAGCATAGCCGTCTTCATATCGAATGTTAAATACTTGTCATAAACCGTCACCCTAAAGAAATCAAACATAATTTATTTCATTAATAAGTTTCAATCCTCTCATAACATTCTTCATGATTCAAATTTAACAATCGTTGCATTTTATTAGACTTTATTCTCGAATGGATTTTTGGTCTTGATAAGTGGTGACAAAGCATTTGAAGAAAGTCAGTGGTCAAAACAGCAGAAACTGTGATAACAAAAAACAAGATGATACTCGTGGGAAAATTGTAAAGAATATTTTCATATAATTTTTCCCCATATTTTTTTTGCATCATTGTAATTTTGAATTTGCTGGTATTAAAAAAAACATAACATACATCCGAAAGAATCAAGTGAATCTTATTAATTAATTGCCCATTTGTCATTTGTATTTTGCCGTGGAAGAACTTAACCATAATCATCTACAATCTTATGATTTTTTTTATGGAAATCGCTCGAAACAATGCATGAAGCCACTTGATGTAAAGAGCTAACAAGAATGAAAGCTGATTAGTGCAAAAACAGGAGATACCTATTGACCTTAGTCTTGAAAATACCAAGTCTGTAGGTAGAAGGAAAACAGTGAGCAGGAAGAGAGTTCCACAACCTTGCATTTCATGGACTTTTATTACAATTAATTTATTGTTAGTCGTTTTGGGGGGATTGTGCAGTGAAGCCAACAAACGAGAAAAAGGGATAAAAAAAAAAAGCAAATTTACAATAAATGAATTTTACTATAGCTAATAAAAGTTACTTTTCTACCTTTCTTGCTCAGTTTTGAGTGTTTTAAAGTGGTTTTAAATGCTCTTTTTTTTCCGCCTCAAATATTCATTTTTTTATTAGCTAACAAAGATGGCCGCCGACACATGAAGAATCAGGCAATCATTTTTGTTGGCTTGCACCTCGTAAAAAGTGAATATTTGAGATGAAAAAGAAAAAAAGAGCATTTAAAAATACTTTAGACATGAAAGAATGAACCAGGCAGGTACAAAAGTAATTTTTATTGGCTATACTAATATTTATTTATTGTATATTTGATTTTTTTCCTTAGTTGTTTGTCAGCTTAACTGCACAAAATCCTCCATTTTTGTTTAACTGACATTTGTACAAAGCGATTTTTAATAAAGCTCTGGTAAAATTCATTTCGGCCTTATTTCTATTTATAACTGAATTTTTTAATACTATTTTTCGACCGATGTGCTTTTCGGCCTTCTACAGATGTATGCTTTGTTCATTTACGATTGAGTTTTCCCGTATTTAAATATAATTTGTTTTCAAAAATAATTCTCTGCTGTTACCAGGCCGTCTGAAGATATTGGCTTTTTGATCTAAAATTAATCCAACATTGATGTTATCGTTTTTTTTTCTTTCCCGTTTCAAAACTCAGTTATGTTCTGCAAAGTCAAAAATAAAAACACCAATTTTCCCTCTACAAAACAACCAAAACAGACTTCATCGATAAAAAGATATCTGAAGATATAAAAATTTGAAGCGAAAAGATTACTAAATTCGGCATTAAATAATCTGAAAAGGGTTGATGACAAAACAACCAAACCAAACTCCATGAATAACTATTTTAAAAAATAAAGAACTTTAAGCATAAAACCTTCTAAATTACTGGATTAGGCATTAAATAACTCGAAAACGATTAAAATATGCCGTAAAGCAAAACAACCAAACCAAACATTATGGCTAAATATTTGAAGATATAAAAAATTTTAAAGAAAATCTTTTTCTAAAATTACTGAATTCAGCATGAAATAATCGGAAAAGGTTGATATGCCATCAAGAAACAATCAAATCAAATTTAATGATTCTGTAATCGATGATTCCTAAACAGTTAAATCCAATGAACTGATGATTTCAGCGCTTATTTTTAACTTACATGTTTAGCATCACATAAACATTCCCGTTGTATTTAATTTAGGTTAAGAACAATAAAATATTAGTAAACCATTCACGTGTGTCACTTTAAATAAGCAAGTACGTCCAAGGATGGAGTACTGCTGCCACATCTGGGTTGGAGCTGCTAAAAACAGCCTATCCTACATTGACAGAGTAAAAAATAGACTTCGTGGCTTAGTGGTGGATGTCCTTTTCTCTTCCCTGCACCCTCTCTCCCACAGAACAGACGTTGCGAGCCTGTCTTTGTTTTATCGTTATTTCCATGGCAAGTGCTCACCCGAGCTCCAATCTTTGGTCCCCCCTCGCCAATCTTTCCCGAAAAACACCCATCTAGCTGAAATCACTGTCAGTAATTTTCCTCACTCTTTATCTGTGTCTAAATCAAAATGTAGATTCCATGAACAAAGCTTCTCTCTTAGAAGTGCACGTGTGTGGAACTCTCTTCGGTTTGCCTGTTTCCCACCTGACTACAACTTGGATGTTTTCAAGTCCAACATAAACAAATTTCTGATGAATCGCCTCCTTAAGTAAGACACTTCATCAATTCTCCAATACTAACGATTACTATGATACTATCCCATTGATTACTGCACACGCAATAACCCTTATCCCCGAGTGGATTCCGAGCCTTGATAAGTGGTGACCTCCATGTAAAAAAAAAAAAAAGTTTATAAGACTAATTCCAACCAATCTGTGTAAAATGATATTAACTCATCATTCAAGATTGAAACACATCACGCTCATCATACTTATCATCATATTGTATGAATCCGAAGATTCTATTGTTGCCATTGGTTTCCCTGATCAGGAGGAACCATGTGAAAGTTGGCAACATACTAAGTGTAAATGATTTTTGTGGAACGAACTGGATTCGAAATTGGGACGACCAGGTCGTCAGTCAGTGTCGTTAACCACCAAACCACCATCACCTTTTCTCATCATGCTGATGTAACAGAACATGGATGCACATATGCAAATGCCGAACTGTGTACAAAATGACATCACAGTAAGAAAAAAAAAAAAGAAAGGACTATAAAAAGGAGAGAGATTACAGACGTGGATGACGTCACAGCAATAATGTGAAGTCATGCATAGGAGAAGAATAAGGAAATAAATGTTGTTGTTACAAAAATAAAAAGAGTCAAGTTATTACTTGTCCTATGTTCCTTGCAATGTACTCTGCTACAACGTGTTGGTCTATGTGGGTAAACGTGTGTGTAACGTTACGCGGACACTTTACAAAATCAAGATTGGTTTTCAAAACAACTTGGGAATTTAAAAGGAATTTTGGCTTTCATAGCAATTTGGCCCCTGCTAACATTTACAAATTTAACCATATACAGTATGATTAAAAAGTCACTTCTTATTTTAAAACTTTTGTAATTTATGTGAGAATCATATGTTTTACAAAATAATGAATATGAAAACAACAAACGCAATAATTTGAGATTTTAATTAAAATTCATTATACCCACCAACATTTGCCTTTATTTTCTCAAGCCGCTTGGAAATCGCATCAATTGAAATCGCATCAACTGAAATCGCATCAATTGATCTTAGAAACTCTTGTAGAATAGCAGTTTTCATTCAGTTAGTCATTTTCTTGTGAGATGGAATGGTCAGCTAAAAGCCATAACGTAACACCATGCAATTTTTTCTTTGGAATTGGTTAAAGGAACAAGTTAACTCTAAGAAGTCAGCAATTATAGAACTTTAAGGGCAATTACGAGAAGTGACTGGTGTCATCACACAAGAGTTTCTAGGAAGATCAATTAATGCGATTCTCGATCGGCTTGAGAAAACATAGGCGAATGATCGTTGAGATTGAATTTTAAATAAAATCTTGCGTTATATATACTGTTGTCATTTTCACTTTTTTTGTAAAAAATTATGATTAATAAATAAATTATAAGACTTCTTAGAATAGGAAGTTATTTATCAGTTATCCTGTATAATTAATCTAATATTTCTTAAAATAATTTTTTCTTTTTACAAAGGAGTCACCACTTATCAAGGCCCAGAGGCCACTGGAGGATAAGGGTTAATAAGTGTACAGTGGTCTATGGGACAATAATGTAGTAATTGTTAGTAGTGGAAATTTGGTAAATTGGATTACTTGAGGGGACGGCTTATCAAGAACTTGTTTATGTTGGACTTGAAGACGACTATATTATAGTCAGCCGGAAAGCAGGCAAATGGAAGAGAGTTCCACAGGTGTGCAATTCTAAGAAAGAAACTTTGTTCATGGAATCTATGTTTAGGTTTAGGCACAGATAAAGAGTGGGGGAAATTATTGATAGTGTTTTCAGCTAGACGAGTGTTTCTCATGAAAGTTTGACGAGGGAGGGGACCAGATGAGCACTTGCTACAAAGTCTATTTTGAACTCTGTCAAGACAGGATAAGGTCTTTCTAACAGCTCCTGCCCAGATGTGGCAACAGTACTCCATCCTTGAACGTACCTGGCTCTTATATAGGTAGAGAATTGCATTAGCAGTGAGATATCTACTGGATCGATAGAAGGATCCCACAATTTTCCCAGTATGTCTTAACCAAATGATCATGCTTTATAATTTCTATTTAAATCCATTCCATTTCTTTCCATTATATTTCTTGATTTCTAGACAGAAAGAACTCAGTCTTATTTGCCTCAATTCAAATATATAGGTTCATAGGTTCCTGACAATAAATTCTAAAACCTTCACAATAATTCTCTGTAAAAATGTAAAGACGTAAGAATTTAAAAAATATTCACAAAACATTAAAAAACAAAGCGAAAATAAAAACGGATGGTAGATTGAATTTTAAATAAAATCTCATATGTTCGTTGTTCCCATATTCATTTTTTTTTGTAAAAATATGATTAACAAAATATATTATAAGATAGATATGGAAGAGTATAAGAAGGCTATAGCAATGCAGGCAACCGGCTGTGGAATTGGTGTGACATATAAACAGAAATAAACAAACGAAAGAAGGTTTTATTTGTTTTATTATTTTATTTAACTTCGTATATTCATTTAATTTTATTTATTTTTCAAGATAATACAAATCAGTAAATATGAACTTACTGTTTGATGTAATCGAGAAGATAGATGCTCAATATTTCGAGATAGCATCTCTTTATCAAAAGAAAAGGGACCAGAGAATGTCCCTAAAAAAGGAAAAACACTGAAATAACGTGAGGCTGAAATGGATGTGGGAACGGGACAATTGTAAAGCAGAAAATTATTAGATGTTTCAAATAGGAAGTGATTTTTCAATCACCTTGTATAATTAACCTAATATTTCTTATAATAAATGTAGTTATTTATTAACCAATTGATCATGCTTCACAATTTCTATTTAAATCCATTCCATTTGTTTCCATTGTATTTCTTGATTTCTAGACAGAAAGAACTCGATCTTCCTTGGCTCAATTCAGATACATACATTTCTTTATCTCAATCGCAGTTCATAAATTCCTGCCAATAAATTCTAAAACCGTCGCAGTAATTATCTGTAAAGAATTAAAAAGAAATTAAAAAAAACCAAATGACTGAACTAAAAAAATACTTTATGCAGCTTTTTTGATTTCTATGTCTAGAGAGCTCCTCTGAACAAAAAAAAACATAGTCATAACTAAAATATAAACAAAGTGTAAAGACTGAATGCTGTTTTATTAGCAATAAAATTGTAAGCTTGAATAAATCACACGAATGTCATTTATACGGATAAACAAACACTTTGTTTTGGCTGCAGTATGCCAACATTTTCCAATGGCATCAAAGCGAACAACATTTCAAAGGAGAAAAAAAATAATAAATAATATTATTTATTAGGAATTATTTTCTTTTTAAAACAGAATTTTTTAATTCTTTGATCTAGGTTAATTTAAGTCGCTGAGACCTTAGAGTAAATGTGAAGTATATATTTTTCTTATTATTTTTCTCTGCATCATTGGTGAATTTAAAGTATTTTCTTAGATGAAAGGGATACATTTGTTTAAAATAGCTGAGTGGTCTTGGGTATTTGAGTAATAATCTTGAACGTTAGCAGGTTATGCTGTGTATTTTCTTTTGTATCTTATTTAATCGTGTTCTGTAACTGCTTATTTAACGGACTATTGTCCTTGTGTCCTAAATGTCTATCTTAACGGCCCCTGACTCGTCTAGTTTTTGTGTGTGCGAGTCAGAACATATAATACATGAAACGAAGATGACTGTCTGCTGCTGGCTCCTTCTGTTTTTTGGCTGCTGCCTGCGGGATTTGCCAACGTTTTGAGGAACTGGGTTCTGCTATAACAAGCACTCATGCAAGACAAACGCAAGACGATGTATGTTTTTATATATTGGTTTATTTCACTCCCAGGCATCTCGTCTTCCACGGCATGGAGTGAAATCGATGATCTTGGACTTGTGGCGTTTCTCTGTATCAATTTGAAGACCGTTGCTCTCTTATGAGGAGACCTGTTTAACTAATCTTGCTTCCTCAGCTTCTTGGACCCAACTCAACTAAAATTGCTCAAACTGGAACAGCTGATACGTCACGTCTGTTTCTGCTCGTATAGTTCCGGTGCAATTCACCGGCCACTCAGTTTGATACATGTCACAACATGACTCTTTAACCCTATGATCCTTTTTACACCTGCATACTTACTCAACTTATTGTTTCCCACGATTCAATTTGATGTTTACTCCGCTAGAAAGCCAGGTAATAGACAATTAAATTCTTCTACCCGGCGTTGCCTGGCTATTACCTAACAGTTATGCTGAAGTTCTTGATGAAGAGCTGGTCTGTGTGTGTGTGTGTGTGTGTGTGTGTGTGTGTGTGTGTGTGCGCGCGCGCGTGTGTGTGTGTGTGCGTGTGTGTTTTAAAATCTTTTTTGCAGATATATGTCGTTGTTCTCTCAGATACAGCACTTGGTATTCACAAATGTTTATTCATCTATTATTGATTAGACTCAACATTACTTAAATTCACCAATCTAACGAGAATTAGTGCATTAATGTGATTATGTCATATTGGCATGCACTCGTACCATGATCGTGAACCCAAAAGCCCAACCAAAGTTTGGATATGCTAATAAAAATTACTAGCAGAATCTGTCGAAATTTCATGGTAGTTAAAAAATTTTAAACACCTTATAAATAAAATGAATAAAAAAATAAAATAAAACAAATAACGACGAATTTAAAACAATTTTTACCAAATTCTTTTTTTAACTTTTTAAAGCTGAAAAGAATTGAGATTTTTTTCAATGAAAATTCCACAGACAACACATTGTTTTTTTTTCTGAATATTTTTTATATTAATTATAAAGCAATAGATTCCAATTCACTTGCTCATTTTTTTTTTAAATTTTAAAAAGAAATTATAACAAAAAACTTACAGTCTGACTCTTTTTAAATTATAAAATAAAATAGCCAATTTGAAATCATAAACAAACAGTCATGTTTTTTTTTTTTGAAGCTTTTTGGAAAGGAAATGCTTTTAATGATTTTTAACCGATAAAAGGCGACTATAAAGGGAGGTAATTCGTTTCTCATTAATTAATGTTTGCGATGATGATGTGTTTTTTGTGACACTGGACGTACGGACAAGTAAATTAATATTTAGATGTTTGATCTAAATTGTAACAGGAACAAGTGTTTCTGCATTTTAATTTTAAGTTATGAAACTAAAATACTAAAAATATTTTTTTTTGACGCCCGAGTTTGATCTGCTCGTTCTACTATGGGAGTTTCTTTATAACACTGCATCTCTAACGTTTCAAAAGCATCAGCATCTTTGTCTGCATTTAGCTGCATCAGGTATTTTATCAACGTTTCACATGTTTCAGCTGGTTCGAGTGGTTTATCCAGTGGTATTCATTAAATCACTGTTTTCATACCTCGTTATAATAAAGCTTCCTATTCCAGTAGCTTCTTTCCAAGAACTGCAAGCCTGTGGAACTCTCTTCCTGCTACTTGTTTTCCGTCTATCTGCAGTCTTTATCTTTTCAAAACTAACACCAATAAGCATATCTTTGCGATACTCATCTTTCATTCTTGTTAGCTCATTATATCAAGTGGATTCATGTGTTGCCTGGAGCGATTTCCATTATTATTTGAACACTTGATACAGCTAAAACGACAACCGAAGCCATATATGCTAGTATGAAAATAACACTTGATTTAAACAAAATTTCTTCCTTGAAAGTTACAACATTGCTATCTTAAAATTTAATGTCAATAAACACATGTCATAAACGCACCTCTTAAGTGATTAAATTTTATGAATTTCTATTTATTATTCCCAATCCTTTCGTAGTATTAATCATCATTTACTTCACTACCAATGGATGTTTAGTTAGTAATTTGGTTATTTTGCTTCTTAGCATATCAACCCGTTTCGGATTATTTAATGCAGAATCCAGTAATTTTGGAAAAACAAAAGTTATGCTTCAAGTTCTTTATATCTTTGAATATTAATTCATAGTATTTGGTGTAATTGTTTTGTAGGGGATTCTATTGGAAAGAAAAGAAAAAAAAACAATAATATTAACTTAGATGATGTTGAGTCATTTCTCCTTGTAAACACCCCGGATATCTTAGCATTAAGTGAAACTAACCTTCACTCCTCCATACCCTCTAACCACTTTAACATGCCTGGTTATCTCCCACTCTACCGTAAGGACTCGGACAGACATATGCATGGACTTGGAGTCTATATTCGAAACACCCTCCCCCTAACTAGAGAAATAAAACTAGAATCAGAGGGCCAGGCCTTTATGTGCTTCAGACTAAATATGCAACACAATATTAGCTACTTATATTTTCTCTACCGCTCTCCCTCAAACCAAGACTGTACCCTAATAAACAAAGTCTCAGACAGCATAGATATAGCACTCTCCCTCGATACTAGCGCACAAATACATGTATTTGGTGACTTCAATGTCCACCACAGTAACTGGCTAGGATTCTCAAATCACACAGACGTAGCTGGTAGCGCCACATATAGCTTCTCTATATCTCATTCCCTATCTCAGATGGTTACATTTCCGACACGTTTCCCAGACCAGCATGATCAACATGCCTCACTTCTAGATCTCTTTCTGACAACAGTTCCCAATGACTGTACAACAAATGCCCATAGCCCACTCGGGAATGCTGATCACGCTGTGATAATGGTAGAAATCAGCCTAAATTCTCGCCCTAAAACTGAAGACCCACTACTCAAAACAACGAGGTATTACAAAAAGGCTGATTGGGAAGCCATCAGGGAGCTCATCAGAGATGCCCCATGGCAAAATATCTTTACTCTTCCAGCGGAACAGTGTGCAAATGAGACAACTGAATGGTTCAAAACTGCTATTGAAGCACATGTTCCCGCACGGAAATACTATAGCAAGCCCCACTCCCCCCAATGGTTTACTTCTGCTTGTGCAGCTGCCATTTGTCAAAGGCAGCATGCGTTCCGCAGATTCAACCGACATAAGTCCAGCTCAAATAAACAGAAGTTTATAGAAGCTAGAAATAATTGTAAGAGAGTGATAGACACAGCTAAGTCAGATTACTCTGAAACCACCAGAAAGCGCATCGAAGCACAGAAATTAGGAACCCGGGATTTTTGGAAAATCTACAACAGCGTAGTTAATAATGGACAGTCAATTATTCCCCCACTAACAAACAATCATGAGGTTGCTTGCACGGCAACTGACAAGGCTAATCTGCTTGCCAGTCGGTTTGCCTCAAACTCCACACTGAACTCGGTACACCACTCACTCCCTGATTTTCCCCTGCGAACAGACGCCACACTTGACGACTTGAAAATCACCCCTTCTCAGGTACATGCTATTATAAAAAACCTAGACACCTCTAAAGCATGTGGACCAGATCTCATCCCGGCTGTGCTATTAAAAAAATGCTCTGCCGAGGTTGCTCCAGTTCTGTCCAAACTTTACAATAAATGCCTTAACGAATCTTGTTTTCCCGACTGCTGGAAAACCGCCTCTGTGGTACCAGTCTTCAAGAATTCTGGTGAAAGAACTGACCCACTAAATTATCGCCCCATTAGCCTCCTCCCGCTTTTTGCCAAAATATTTGAGTCCTTAGTTAATAAAGCCCTAGTCCAGCACCTAACAGCTGCTAAACTCTTGACTGACAAACAATATGGATTCAGGCAAGCCCGTTCAACAGCAGATATCTTAACTGTAGTTTCTGAACGTATATACCGTTCATTGGATAAAACAGGGGAGGGTAGAGCGGTGGCCCTTGATATATCTAAGGCTTTTGACAGGGTATGGCACGATGGTCTTCTAAGGAAAATTAGATCATATGGAATCACTGGAAGAATTCATAACGTAATTAAATCCTTCTTAAGTAATAGAAAAATCAAAGTTGTCCTCGACGGACGTACATCCAAACAATATGACATAAATGCGGGAGTGCCTCAGGGGTCTATCCTTGGACCTCTATTGTTCCTGATATTCATAAACGACCTCCCTGATAATATTGTTTCGGAGATGGGTATATTTGCCGATGACACCACTCTCTATAACAGATATGAGGGGAAAACAAATGAACACATATCCAAGAAAATGGCAGAAACACTAGAGGATGACCTCCAATCCGTAGTGGAATGGGGACAAAAATGGTTGGTCTCATTCAATGCTGCTAAGACTAAGCTTGTTTCCTTCAATAACTACAAGAAACCTTCTCTACCACCAATAGCAATGGCCAAGAACACATTGCCTGAAAGTACTTCTTTTAAACTCCTCGGCCTAACGTTTACAGGGAATATGAACTGGAATAGATACATTGAGAGCATTGCCAAGGCTGCTGCAAGGAAGGTTGGCTCCCGCTACCGTGCTAGAAAACTACTTACGCCTGCCAGTATCCTATACCTCTATAAGGCAACCATTCGCCCATGTATGGAGTACTGTTATCACATCTGGGCTGGTGCATCTGCTGCTTGTCTCTCGCTCCTGGACAGGGTTCAAAAAAGAGTCGCAAACCTGATAGGTCCTGAACTGTCATCTGGGCTTCAACCTCTGTCCCATCGACGAGATGTTGCATCCCTCTGCCTGTTCTACAAATACTTTAATGGTGAATGCTCTGACGAACTGCAAACACTTGTACCTCCCCGACGTAACTACCCCCGACAAACCCGACAAGCTACTAAGTCTCATCCCTTTACAGTGGAGATCCCTAGGTGCAAGAAAGCCTTTTACTCCAATAGTTTCTTCCCCAGAACTGCGGGTCTTTGGAACTCCCTTCCGGGATTCTGCTTTCCCAACTGCAATGATATGCAGAAGTTCAAGTGTAATGTTAACAAACATCTTTCTACTCTTCTCCCTTCATAATGACCTCGCTAATAAATTCCCTAATAGTAGCCCCCTGCTTCAAAGTGGCACTGTGCCTTGTTTGGGATGAAAATTGAATAAAAAAAAAAAAAAAAAAAAAAAAAAGAAGCCAGCATCTTCAGGCGAGGAAGTGGGGGGAGAAAGAAAAAGAGAGGGAGCACGATTGTTGTTGTTTGTTTTGGATTTTGCAGAACATGATTAAGTTTTGTAAAGAGATTATAAAAAAGTAAAGAATAAACGATAATGTACGGTGTATTTGAGCCAGGAAACCAATATCTTCAAACAGCCTGATCTGTTAGAACCTTGGACATGAAAAGTTACTAATTGGGATAATGTTTACAAGGGACTATGTGAGGATTTGAGTTGCATGATGTCTGTTTGTGTTACATTTTAAATTCTGTATGTTAGTACAGTCAGGGAAACAAGAAACAGCGACGGAATTCCCAAGTCTAGCAGTCTGTGGGAAGAAAATAGTAGAGCAGATGGCTTTCTGACATCTAGGGACATCAACATCCTTGAATTTAATAAGTGGTGATCCATTAATTAAAGATGAATGATGGAAAAAATGTTTCACATTTTTAATATAAAGTTATAAAACCAAAGCATAAATAAAAAAACAACAACAACAAAAAAAACAAACCTTCTTGTCACTCAATTTTGCTGCTTGTTTATAATGTACTAGCAAAGTGGGGTGGCACGCGACCTTGCCAGTCATAAAATACACTTAAATATATCATAATTCATGCAGATTTTGTATTTACAATTACGAGACAATTCTCTATTGAATATATATCGCAAAGACATTGTTTTTTTCCTGATCAGGAAAAAAAACACAGCTGAGATTTGTTAATCTATTATTCATATATTCACGTGTCATCGTTTAATATATATATATATATATATATATATATATATATATATATATATATATATATATATATATATATATATATAGTACTCATTCCAAAAGTAAAAAAAAAATTACTAGGGTGCTATCAGATAAAATCGAAGCAAACCATTCAGCGCCTCCACTACATTCCTTATCGTTGGAGCTAACCTGACAGTATGGTCAGAAAGATTTAAAATTAAACCAACCCTAGCTATGATTGAACTAGTGCATGCGTAAAACTAATAGAAATATGTAGCTAGTGGAAATAAACATTTTGAATTTCAACTTGCTGACATATTTCCGTGCGCATTATTCATCAATCCAAACAAAGATTTTACTAGTTATATACCATCCTTGGTGTATGATTAGTATTTCCTGTCTAATGTGACCAGTAGTTTACGAGTTTATCAGTTAAATATTTTCTCACTTACATTTTACTGTTTTATTTATATAGAAAAGGGGAAATCAAAATGTTTAGGAATTAGCAAATTTTGGTAAAAACAAATCACTATTTCACTACACCATGTTTTGGACTAAGCATATCTAAAATATCTGAAACCAGCAACTCATTTTTCAGACTTATCCTGATATGACTGTAAATATTTGCTACTGATAACATTATTTTAGCTGTATAAAATATCTAATTTAATTGTTTATTTTGTATTAACTGAACGTTTAGCATTGCTGGGTCGTAAAATACGTTTAAATATGATATTTTAATTTATGCAGCTTTTGCATTTATTATTATAGATTCAACTTTCTATCGATTATTATATATTATATTGTACCCAACACATAGAAGTGATTTCAAAAGTAAAAATAAATAAATAAATAAATAAAATATGACGTGAGTGTCATAAGTTAGAATCGAAACCAAAACATATAGCGCTCCAGTCTTAGTCATTACCGTTTGAGGTATCGTTAGATGGATCAGAAATAGTTAAAAATGAACCGACTTTAAAGTATAAATATGCAGTTGTACATGCATACAAGTAACACGTTTAGTTGACTTATGCCAGCCACGTTCCTTTTTCTTTTTTCAATTTTGCTCCCTTAGCAGCTATTTTTACCAGCTAAAAACTCATAAAACAACAGTTGACAGAAAAATGCAATCATTTGACCCATCTCACGCCGCTCTGTGACATAACGTCTCAGAGAAGATACACTTTGAAAACACACACACACACACACACACACACACACACACACACACACACACACACACACACACACAGATAGTGAGTTATATAAATTATATTAATTTATTTAATGGACCATTCAAAAATACTCAATATCTTTTTCTTTGAATTAAAATAAACAAATATATTTTTATTATTGAGTTTTGTAAAAAAAATCACTTTACTTATAAAATACATTGATATTTTGTAATGTCTGTAGGTTTGTTTTCGTTGTCTGATTCAATCTTCGAAATAACAGAAGAAATTTTTTTTTTTTTCTGATCAGGAAAAAAAACACAGCTGAGATTTGTTAATCTATTCTTCATATATTCACGTGTCATCGTTTAACCTTACAAATATATTCATTGTTCAATGTACACTACGCTACTTACACGTCTCAATCTAGTTTTAAGGTCAACCTCATCTTGTTTATTTTCTCATTTCAGTTTTGATCATTCTTTTTGGCACAAAACCAAAATCTTCGAATGTTCCTCATATTCGTTGGCATTTTTTTTATTACAATGTTTCTGTTTTAGTCCACAAACTTGTGGGAATTTAAAACCAATTCCGTTCCAAAGGGATATCCACCATGACAAAAGCGACTTGTAAGAAGCCGGGACGTATAATGACTGAAAAAAAAAAATAACAACTAAGATGAGGAAAATAGTCTGAAACTTGTAAATAATGACAATAACACAATACTATATTTTAGAAATATCATCAAAAATGTTTCCATTTTTCATATCTTCCAGATATGTGCTACCAGATTAGGCTGGCTGAAGATGCCGGTTTCTTGACCTAAAATGCACCAAACATGTATGTTATTGTTTTTTATTTTCCCTTCGCAAAACTCAAGCATG